>NW_026099347.1:0-310140 GCF_024542735.1 Bombus huntii | reverse complement strand
TTCTCTAGTAACTCTAGCGAAGAGACAATATGAACAAGAAAGACACAAAAGCCGAGACAAGTTTACCCTCTACAAGTGGAGTTCAAAATAAAACGGGAACACTCGATTCCTCTACCAGAGCAATTTTAGACTTAATACAGAGACAGAACGAAGAATTTCGACAACAATTTAACGAAATAAAGAATGCTTTAAAATTAGCGAACGAAGAAAATAGAAAACGCGCTAACGAAATGGAAATATTAAGTAGAAACCTCTCTCGTGTTAAACTACCACAAATAAACGTAAAATCAACTGAATTCGGTTCTATGATGACTGACGATGACGATAATATATCAGTATTAAAACACGATACTAATCCACCTCCACCTATGCCACAAAAGCCACCAACATATGTCCAACCATCCAATTCAACAGCTGGAAACTCTGGAAATCTAAAAGCTGTTTAGTATCTCCGATACTAAACGGAGAAAACGATATAAGTGTAGAAGATTTTATTCGTGAAATAAAAGAAATGAGAATGATGTGTAGCGAACAAACGTTATTATTAAAAATGATCAAAATAGAGAAAATTGTAGGAAAAGCCGCAATGACAATCCGCAATATCCATATTAACGAATTCGAAACTCTGTACGAAGGATTAAGACGTAACGTAGCTACTCAAGCATCAGTAAGAGAACACCAAGATCAGTTAAGAGTGATAAAGCAAGGAATAACCGAAAGCGTGCAAAATTATAACATTAGATTTCGACGTGTTTTCAACAAACTTCAATACAGCATTACCAATGAATATAAAGACGAACTAACTCGATGAGCGATGAACGATCGACTATACATGGTTTCTGTGATTGACTATGTAAGAGGCCTTCGTTCAGAAATAGGACACGTGCTATTGGCTAATCCCCCCCCCCCCAAACATCATCGATGCAGAAAAAAAGGCAATGGACGTGGAAAAATACTTTCGCGAAGACAACGCTCGCAGACGGATGACACGACAAACAACCACTCCACCATCTTATCGTAACCAGACGTCTCGTCCAGTAGGTAACCGCTTCACGATTACAAGTAACATGAATAACAAAACTCCACCCACACAAAACATTCTACCAAGAATGAATAATTTTACAAAGCTTGAAAATCGACCATTAAACGAAAGGCCACAAACGAAATGTTTCAAATGCGATCGATTGGGACACCTTGCCAATCAATGCCAAAATTTTCGAATACCGCCTCAAACAAAAGCCCCTCCAGGAATAAACCACATTCAAGAACAATCAGAATTAACAATGCTACCTCAGGAAGATTATCCACAATACGACTACAATTACCAAGACGACGAGGATTGCGATTTTTCGTTGACTCGGGAGCAGGAATCAACTTGCTTAAACGAGGATGCTACCCAGGAAGGACAATAATACCAGACACATAGAAATTCTCCATGGAACATTCCAAATACGAATCCAATTCCAAAATTAAACTAAATTTATTCAACAAAGAGATAGAATTTTCCTTAGTAGATGATAATTTCCCTATCATAGAAGACGGCATATTAGGCTTACCCGGTTTAAATCAATATCGATTCGAACTCTCCAATAAAACATTAAAATTAGATAATAATACTCTTCTGCTGCAGCAAGAACCACCCCTCGCATCGGGAGAAATCGTTCAAAAAATTGTATACTTCGACGGAAAGCCAACGCCAGTATGCTTTATCAATGGTGGTAAGTTTTCAGTCCAAATTTCTAACATTATTGAAAATATAAACACTGTAGATCAAATCTAAAAATTCAAATCTTTGATTCGACTATCGCACATAGAAAAACCTCTTAGAGAACCTATGTAGTATTTTCGTCTGTACCTACTTAAATTATATTTATCTTATTTTCCTTTAAGCATTCGTGAACGTAGTGGTAATGAACTTCAATGTGTTTAGAATTTTTTGTGAAATTTCCGTACTTTGCTATACTTATCACTCCAGAGTTATCGTCATAAATTTTTACAGGGTTATTGTCTAGATTTACATTGAAGACCTTCATAATTTCTCTAATAGACATTAATTCACTCACCGCTTCCGATAGAGCTACATACTCTGCATACGTCCAGGCTTTTGTCACACACCTTTGTTTTTTAGATTTCCAACCGATTACATTTCCATACAATTTAATTACATATCCAGAAGTAGATTTTCTATCTAAATGATCTCCTGCCCAATCAGCGTCCACATAACAATCTATCGTTTCACACTTTTCATTCCTTTTCTAATGTAACCTTAAATCTTTAATATTAAATATTTCAATATTTCGGTACAAATATTTCAATATTCGCAAAGCATATTTAAAATGTGTCTCGCTACAACAATCTTGAAATCTACTTAAGATAATTCACACTATAACTTATATTGGGTCTGGTATTTGTACTAATATACAGCAATGCGCCAATTAAATTCTTGTATCCAATGTCATTTCTATTTATCTCAGCGTTTTCAATTTTTAAATTTGTTTCCGTTGGTGTACAGTACAATTTGCTGTTTTGTAATTTATATTTGTTCGCTAATGATTCAATGTATTTCGTTTGGCTTAGTTTCATTTCATTTTTTATATAATCATACTCTATATTTATTCCAAAATATTCTTTTACTTCACTTAAATCTTTCATTTTAAATTTATCAGGTAATAGCTTCTTTACATTTTGTATCCTTTTTTTGTTTTTACTACAGATTAACAAATCGTCTACATATATTAGCAAATAAACAACATTTTCCCCCTCTCCATGAGTATATAGGCACAACTCTATGTTATTCTTCTTAAAATCCAATGTCGTCACATACCTATCAAAACACTCATACCAATCCCTCGGACTTTCTTTTAACCCATAAAGCGCTTTCGATAATTTACAAACTCTATTCGTTCCGTCCGCATATCCCTTTGGTTGATTTACATATACCTCCGAGGTTACTTCACCATTTAAAAAGGCAGTTTCTACATCCATTTGCTCAATTATTACTCCATTTTGACAACAATATGATAGCAATATCTTAAAGGTCTGATTACTCGCCACTGGAGAATATATGTCATCGGCTACGTTTCTTTGTTGAAATCCCCTTACCACTAATCTAGCCTTATACCTGTCCTCTGATTTTTTCGTGTAAACCCATTTTACATCTAATACTTCTTTGCCTTTTACCCTTTCTACCAATTTCCAAGTTTTATTCTTATAGAGACATTCTATTTCCTTATCCATAGCCTGTTTCCAAACTTCACTATTTTCACAACAAATCGCCTCCTCAAATGTGCAAAAGATATCTACTCTACAATAATTTGCGTGAATCTCACTACTGTTTTCCTTTTCTGGATACCTTACTGGAGTTTTCTTATTACGTGTAGATCTCCTAGGAATCTTTACGCTTTCAGAACTATTATCATTTTCATCTTCTCTACTTTCTAACTCTTCCTTATTCATGCTGTCCAATAAATAATTATCTTTACTATCATCGCTAACTGCATCGAATGAATTCTCCTCAAAACCGATACATTTTTTGTCTGTTTCTACGACCTCTACATGTCGCTACTGTTATTTTTACACCTAATAGGACTCTCTAACCTACTTCACTATATCCTAACAGAATTCCCATATCTGCCTTCTTATCCCATTTGGAAACTCTTTTTTGTTCTGGCCTTCTTACAAAAACTTTACTTCCATATAGATGTAGATTTTTAACACTTGGTTTTCTCCCGAAGAATATTTCAAAAGGTGTCTTTCTTTCTATAGTATTCGCTAATATTCGATTTTTCAAGTATGCCGCTGTACAAACTATTTCCGGCCAGTACCTTTTATGTACTTTCGCTTCCGCTAACAAGCAACGCGCCATGTCCATCACTGTTCTATTATACCTTTCCGCTGTCCCGTTTAATTCATGTACGTATGTTGGGCAATTATTTATTCTTATACCTTTATCCCTAGCAAATTTATAAATTCGATTATTTAAATATTCTTTACCATTATCGCATCTTAATATTTTTAACCTCTTGCCCGTTAAATTTTCGGCTTCATTTACGAACTGTACGAAAGAATCAAAGACCTCATCTTTTGATTTTATACAATAGATCCTAGCTATTTTACTATAATCATCGATAAATGAAATGAAATATTTTTCTCCATTGAATCCGGTAGTCTTAAAGGGACCACATACGTCCGTATGAATAATTTCCATTATTTCCCTAGCCTTAGTTCGATTATTTTTGAAAGGTAAGTTATGCATTTTGCTTTCTATACACACCCTACATTTCAAAAGTTCCTTTTCAAATTCATTCGGTATGCCAGTCACTAGCTGCTCTTTACCCAAAATCTCTAAATATTTAAAATTTACGTGTCCTAGCATCCTATGCCATCTTTCCTTTTTACTCATACCACTACGTTCGGCGCTGTTTACTAAGTGCTTCTTCCCTTTCAATATACTTTTTATTCTATATGTCCCATTCTCTTTGAACTGAGCTGTAAGTATATTATCCTCATCTATTACTTTCGCAATATTTCCTTTGGAAATAACCGTATTCTTATCGTCTGCTGGTTTACCTAAACTAATCAAATTTGCGGACATTTCTTTCGCGTAAAATACTTTCCTCATATTTATTTTATTTTGTTTTCCGAATGCTTCAAAATAACTTATAACATTCCCAACTTTTGTCGCTTTTATCGGTCTATTATCGCCTAAATATATATTTACCGGTTCTTTTAGGTCGATAGATTTATCGAAATAATTTATATTATTAATTATGTGATCGGTACAACCGCTATCTAATAGCCACACTATTTCGTTCTTACTTATTTCATTCGTCTCACTGCTGTTTGCTGCGTGCGCCGTTGCTGTCCATATGCCTGCTCTTGAGTTTCCATGCTCGCCCGTGCCGGTTCTTGATTGATGATGAAAGTTTCCACGTCCTCTGCTCGTATTGCCTTTGTTCTCTCTTCCTCTGTTTCGACCAGGTGTTGGCCCATGCCAATAGCCGTTACTGCTTCCCGCTTGGACGCCATTTTGACACTCTCTCGCAAAGTGTCCTAATCTTCCACATCTGAAGCATCCTTCCTTTTTTGCAGAAAAGGCGTTGGTTTGCCTTTCTCCTCGATTGGATTTATTTTTCTTCTCTGCTATCTCTATTTTATTTTTTACATACGCTACCGTTTGATCCTCTTCTTTCAATGCGTCTATTATGTCCGCTATGTAGCTGTATTCTTCGGGTAACGTATTCAGCATGTAATTCAGCTTTTCCCTCTCACTTACTTGTGCGTCCGCACTTTTTAATTCATTTATTAATTTTTCGAAATCGTTAAAGAATGATGCTGAATCACTGTAGTTCTCCAGTCTTATGTTTTCCAATCTCCTTCTGCATACGATCTGCAGTGCCGTCGACTCTTTCAAGTACATTTCATCGAACCTTTTTATTATATCATACGCCGTTTTTCCTTCCCTAACATACTCCAATTGTCTGTTCGATATTGCACTATAAATTATATTTATCGCCTTCAAATCCTTTTTGTCCCAGTCTTCATCGTCTCTTTCGTTCTTCATTCTAGTTGTAACAACCTCGCATTCCTTATATTTGAGAAACATCGTGATTCTTTGCTTCCACATTCCATAATCCTCACCATCGAATATAGGTATCATGATTTCCGATCTCTCCATTTTAATTGATTCTTCTTTTTTTTTCTTTTCTTACTCAAGCGTTCCTACGTGCTCGAAGTATATTTTTTTTCTCTGAAAGTTTTTTTTTCTTTACTGAAAACTCACTCGCAAGATCGTAACCACGCACTAAATATCTTGCAAAACTAGTAACCACGCTCTGCTACCATGTTAAGGAAATTCGAGGATTTGGGAATACAAATAATTGACTATATTTCCCACACAACAGTTATACATCTATATTACTCTCTGAAGAACGTCTTGCACGCACGCTGGTCGCCAACCGACTATCCTAGATTCTTCTAACATCTGGCAACAGTCTTTTGTCTCCACTAAGACCTTGACGCCCTCTAACCCTTACACACACACTCTCATGTACAGTGTAAATGTATCACTTCCCTAACAAATAAGTATGTTATTTCGTTACCACTTATCTCGTTCATCTCGCTGCTGTGTGCTGCGTGCGCTGTTGCCATCCATATGCCTGCTCCTGAGTTGCCATATTCGCTCGTGCCGGCTGCTGATTGACGATGGAAGTTTCCACGCCCCCTGTTCGTATTGCCTTTGTTTCCTCTTCCTCTGCTGCGACCACGTGTTGACCCACGCCGATAACTGTTACTGCTTCCCGCTTGGACGCCATTTTGACACTCTCATGCAAAATATCCCACTCTTCCACATTTGAAGCATCCTTCCTTTTTTGCAGCAAAGGCATTAGTTTTCATTTCTCCTCGATTAGACTTATCTTTCTTTTCCGCTATTTCTATTTTATTCTTCACGCACGCTACCGTTTGTTTCTCTTCTTTCACTGCATCTATTATATCCGCTATGTAGCTATACTCTGCGGGTAACGTATTGTTTTCGCACGTTCGCTGGGAGACGCGATCTCGAAGAAGCGCGCCAACGGGAGTCGTAAATTCCCGTTACGATTTGCTAATCGACGCCGCGAATCGCTCGATCCCTTATTTCGTTTAGGATAATAAGGGTAGTTAAATGAAGGATAACGCTGTTGCTAACAGGTTATTATATATTTTCACAAACCAACAACTTCGGTGTAACACAAAATGAATATTTGTTATGAGATGACTACGAATGAGTGCGACCTGAGTCTCTAGACGGATTATCGCGTATACTGATGGATTTGTCGACTCATTGTATTCGAATTGCTGACCGCTTGACGAGATGCTTGATTGAGACTGACTGATCTTCGGGTGTAAACCCGGTCGAAGGATGTTGACTGTTCGAAGGATGTAAAGTCAGTGATGTTCGGAGACGATGCTGTGGCGGAGGAAAGCTAAGGATGGGTGTGTCTAGCGCACGGGACCATCGGATTTGTTGGTGACGATTTTGACTAAGGGAGTGAGGGAAATAGTCTTCGTTGTTAATTGGTTAAACGAAGGGTCTTAACCGCCCTCGAGAGAAAGTGGTTCGTGGGAGGAAAGTTGCATCATACGTGAGAAAAACCAACTTTCCCTTGTCAAGCCGTAGTAGACAAAGGTCTTTAGAAATGCTTTGGAAACAGACGTTTGTTCAGTTTGAAGGACCTCGACTAGGAAATTCCTAAGATTTATGGAAGATACTTGAGACTATTGAGGGTACGCAGTGAGTATCCGAAGACATCTGGTTGCCATCTTGCCCGCGGTGTGTGGCCTGGGCTAGGTAGAGTTACGCGACGTAACACGTATTTATCATGTAATTCAGCTTTTCCCTTTCACTCACTTTTGCGCCTGCACCTTTTAATTCATTTATTAATTTTTCAAGATCGCTAAAAAACGATGCTGAATCACTGTATTTATCAAGACTTATCTTCTCCAATCTCCTTCTGCACACGATCTAGTGCCGTCGATTCTTTCAAGTACACTTCGTCGAACTTTTTCATTATTTCATACGCTGTTTTTTCTTCCCTAATATATTCTAATTGTCTATTTGAGAAGGCACTGTAAATTATATTTATCGCCTTCAGATCCTTTTTATCCCAGTCTGGATTGTCTGTTTCAGTCTTCACTCTAGTTATAACAATATCACATTCTTTATATCTCAGAAACATTGTTATTCTTTTCTTCCACATACCGTAACCCTCACCATCGAATATCGATAGCATAATTTCCGATCTCTCCATTTTAATTGATTTCCTATTCTTTACTCAAGCGTTCCTACGTGCTTGAAGTATTTTTTCTTTTATTTTATATTCTTTGAACGTTTCTTCCCTTACTAAACTCGCAAGACTAAAAACCACGCACTAAATAGCTTGCAAAACTAGTAACCACGCTCTGCTACCATGTTAAGGTATAGAGAGGATTCGAAAATACAAATAGTTTACTTTATTTCGCACACAACAGCTATACATATATATATTACACTCTGAAGACTTCGATAACCTTCTTGCACGCACGCTTGTTGTCAACCACCTCCTCTAGATTCTCCTAACAGCCTCCAATCGTCTTTTGTCTCTACTGAGACCTGGACGCCCTCTGACGCTTACACACACATTCACGTGTACAGTGTAAATGTATCATCTACGTAACAAGATCATCAACGTAAAATCCTACCGTCCTCCCGAACATCATAAAACCGAAATAAATAAACAGATGACTGAAATGTTAAACAAAGAGATTATAGAACCCTCCGACTCTCCCTATAACTCTCCTGTCTGGGTCGTTCCAAAGAAAATCGACGCATCAGGGAAACAAAAGTGGCGAGTAGTGATTGACTTTAGGAAGTTAAACGAACTAACAGACCAAGACGCGTATCCACTACCTGACATTAACGATATACTATCACAGCTAGGAAATAAGAAATATTTCTCCTCTTTAGACTTATCCTCAGGGTTCCATCAAATACCCATGGACGAGAATTCAAAGAAATACACTACATTTAGCACACCATAAGAACACTTCCACTATAATAGAATGCCATTCGGGCTCAAGAACGCACCTGCTACCTTTCAAAGAATGATGGATACCACGTTAAGAGGTTTGATTAACAATCATTGTTTCGTTTATCTCGATGATATCATTATATTCGGGCAATCGATGGAAGAACATACTAAAAACTTAGTCATTATATTCCAAAGACTCGGGAAAGTAGGTCTAAGAATACAACCAGATAAATGTGAATTCTTAAAGCCCGAATTAGAATATCTAGGACATGTAGTGACAGCAGATGGAGTAAAACCTAACCCTAAAAAGATAGAAGCAGTAAAGAATTTCAAACTACCAAAAAATCCTACAGATGTAAAATCATTCCTTGGGCTAGCTGGATACTATAGAAAATTTATTAGAAACTTCTCTAAAATTGCCAAACCTCAATCTATTTTTAAAGAAGGACATTTAGTATTAATTCATAACGATCATAAAGAACACAAGATAGATACTGAATGGCCAGGGCCATACACCATTGAAAAAGTGAAAAACCCCTTATTATGAAATAATAGTAAATCACTCGATTAGGAAAATACATGGTAACCGTATTAAACCTTACTTTCCAGGACGATCTTCACCTTCTTCATAGTTAGCTAAGCTAAACGTTATACCCCTTAATGGTAGTTCTATATATCAAGAAAAATTAGCTCATGCATACTTATATAGCGAATCCGTAAACGTAATTATAGGTTTAGACATTAAGGATATATATGCAAAACTCAGCGAAATTAAAAGATTTAGACTAATGTTAACAGAACATTTTAAAAGTGAATGCCCGTATTCCAATGAAATGATTACACGCGCTCGCAAAAGAAATTTAGACAATGTAATCATGCATATTAAATTTATGACACACACTTGTTACCGAAGAGGCTCATTGAATTTTGTTGGATCCATTTCTAGAAGTCTATTTGTAACTCTGGATAACGATAATTTAGAATTAATGAATAAAAATATAGATAAATTTTTTGATGAAAACAATAACTTAAAAACCAATATAACTTACAAAACAAATTTCAAAACTATAGCTTTACCCTTAACTGACAGTCTAGAAGAAATCCTAACAAAAAATGAAAACGCTCCAAAAATCATTAATAATGTATAATCGTATAGAATGCACCTCAATCAAATTTCCAACGAAGTAAACTCTCTTAATTATGAACATAGAATTAGAAGTCTTAAGAAATAGGAACTAAGTGTCTTATAAATTATTAGTTATATTGATCTAGCATTACTAGGAACATATGTATATTTAACAAAATAGGATTATTCGATATTATAAGCAAATGCCTACCTTCCAAATTATGTATTCGCGTATTATGTTGTAAAACCAAAGAAAAAAAAAGACACAGGTATAAGCAATATCTCTAGACCAATAGAGCGCACCTTTAAACACATATTCCACACCTGAAATACAACCATTACGAGAATTACCTGAAGACACCAATTCAGTCATCCTCGAAGCAAGGCATGTAAGATTCCAAAAGGGCATACAAAAGGAGGCACTACACCGAAAATAAGAGTCTGGAGGACCAGCCGCACTCTAACACTGGGGGAATGTAACGTCAACAAATATGTCCAACCGACTCAGGAAACCTGAACCGCCTTGCACACGACACCGACTCCCAAAATAAAGGATTATGAATTCGGCACGTAGGCATAAGATAAACGAACATCTAGAAGGGCTGGTTCTTGATCGAGGCTTCAGTCTTTCGGTAACAGTTTAATCGCACACTTGTAATCCTATTATAGAATAGAGGTATCTCGAACTCTGGTTCAAGAACCCAACATTTTTTTATTATTATTTTCCCATTACTTTTACGTGACAAGCAAAGCGTAACGATAAACAAACTCCGGGCAAAACAATGTTGCCGCTGCGTGCAATCGTCAACCGAGGTTGAATTTAAAGTTTTCGATACTCCCCCGAGTATAAATAAAAGAACACGATCGTTAAGACAGTTAGTATCGAACATTCTTATAGCGAATTAATATCGAACGAACGTAAGCATTACCTTGTATACACATATCGAGCAACACTAAGCGAACGACGACTAATTCTGTACTGCAAATAATTTTAAATACATTTGACTACACTAAGTATCAACTCGTCTGGTCATTAATCAACAACGCGTTTAATCGTCCTCCACATACATGTTGTATAAGCTACTATGTGTATATTTATTTATGTTTCCCATAGTACAGACGTATTCCTTATTTTATTGTAGCTGTGTAATTTCAGTAGTCTTGCATAAAGGACATCTGTTTTGTTGCAATTGTATCAGCTATTAATTGTAATACTTGAAGCGTTTGTATCTAATCGTCATGCATCTGTGGTGGCACTCGACCATGGAACTTTCCAACGGCTTCGCGACACAAAGCGCTATACCTTCAAAGCGTAAGGCCGACACGCCTAATGTACCATTGATATCCCTACAGTTCTTTCGCCGAATATTCGGAAGAATGCATACGCGGCAACCGTTGCGGACATCTAATAAACGCGTGCGTAGTGGAGATATCGAGGGGCAACAAAGAAAAGAATCCATTTGGTTTCGAATCAAAGATTCATTCTGCCCCGAGCTGCGGAGTGCGAAAGGTTAAGCGTCATAGCGAAGCAAACACAATTAGAGATACGTGATTATTGACTCTTGATAGTTAATCGTTAATCGTTAATCGTTGTTCATCGTTAATCGTTAATTGTTTTTGATCGTTCATCGTTAATCGTTAATTGTTGTTGACAGTTAATCGTTAGTCGTTAATTGTTGATCATAAATTGTTGACTGTTGATTGTTAATAATTTAATTAACTTTTTTGTTGAACATCAAGAGTATTTCTTGTGGGCACCTTCACCCACTATCCACCTCACATCGTTATTCTACATACGGAAGGCAAGATTGATATCAAGTTCGAAGGACAGACCGCAGAAGTCTGGTCTCTGCTATTACCACGAGACCTTTCGAGACCGCGCAAGGAAGTGCCGGGCCCCTTGCAACTGGACCCAGTGAAACGAGACCAGCCGTCCGTAAACGCGGCATGTGGCGATGGCTTTAGTATCCCATCGCATTTTCGTGACGGACAGGGCACCAAGGATCTCTTTTCTTGTGAACACCGGTGTCAATATAAACGTATACTCGTGCAACAAACTACGCGGATCCGCGAACAAAGATACGTACGAGCTGTTCGCGGCGAATCGAGTGGTCGAAGCAAACCGAAAACGCCTTTCGCGAGTCAAAACGCATCGTCTCTGACGCCACAATGTTAGTGTCACGACCGGCATACTTCAAATCCGATGGACTGACGATGGAGATAAAGATGTGGCGGCACTCGGCGACAATCGGCGGCAATATCGCTGAAGTGTCTAATGAACCATCAACATCCCAACGGTCCTTCCGCCGAAGGTTCTAGAAGAAAGAGCACGTGGCAACGGTCGCGGACGCCTAGCAAATGCAAATGCATGGTGGGGATGTTGAGGGATGACAAAAGAAAGTAATCGGATTCGATCGAAAGTCAAATCATAAGAGCTTCAGTCTTGGAAAGTCACGCCTAGAGTTTGGAAGTGGATTGTAAAGTGAATTGTTGTTAGAAAAAAAATAAAGTTTCTTTTTTTTATTTACACCTCAAATTTCTTTTTTTATTTTGTTATTTTACGTGACATTAGCGCATTCGGTATCGGCAACAGCGCGTGAACGACAAATGGCAGCCGCTAGGATTCGTTACAAAATCTTTGTCTCCCGTGCGATTAATTCTGTATTTAGAATAATTTTAAATATATTTGACAATATCAAGTATCAACTCGTCACGTCATTATTTAAATCATCCACCACAAATCCAAAAACAGAATAAGGAAAACAGAGAAACGAACAAATAGAAAATTAAGTTGCTAACATGTTTTTCTATAATAATATTTTAACATCAATATTGTAATACGCAATGTGTTACGCCGCCTAAAACATCTGCACGCCAGCCCGCGCGACCGGACAACAACCGACCTGCGTAACGTCACTTCGACCCTCAATAAACCTAAGGACCCACCATAACTTTCACTTCCCTGTATTGTTTCGCCATGTGTCTTCAATCCGTTTGTCTTGAAGAATTTCTAAAGCTTAAAAATATTCTCGAAACACAGTCGGTTTTTAGAGAGGTCCTTGGGTTTATTAGTCGCACTTAAAACACGGAGAAAGCGGGTATGCACCCATTAGGAAAATCCGAATAGCCCTGTAATAAAACAAGCTAGGTTTTTCTCACGCACACAGTCATCTATCCACCACGATGGTAGGAGACTCGATACTCATCCCTTCGAGCAGTAGTGCAGGTCATGACCAATCGACACCGCGCTTCGTGGCCCTCACTTTTTCTAACGAAAGTGGGAACAACGAATCCGCGTTCTTTAGGCACAGGGGCACACCCACACCGAACTTTTCTTCCGTATTAGAAAAAGAGCGACAGACAGTCTAAAAACTAACGCCTAACGCGGCAGTCTACACATAGCGCGAGAGTCGCATACTTCACGCAAATCTTTTGTCGGTTCTCGGTGTTGTCGAACACACATCTTCTCTCCTAAATATATTATAGTGCTAAGTCCATTAATACATTAATTTCCATTATAAGAGCCCTGCTCTAGCGTACATATCTATCGCATCTTCATGCGACAAGTTGTTAACTATTTATTTCTCTACGTCAGTGTAATCTAAGTGTTGGAAATATATAATTTATAATTCTGTGAATCACAGTGTTATACAAACTCAATCACCCCTATTATCTCAACGGAAATCAGGGGATCGATCAATTCGTGGTGTCGATTGTTATAATCGTAACGGGGATTTACGACCCCCGTTGACGTCTCTCCTCGCGATTACGTCTCCCCGCAATTGGTCGAAATTTACACAATGTGAAAATGAAAAAATTGGAAGCAACCGAACTACGGATGAAACTAAATCACTTCGCTGCTTGTAAAGATAACTTTTAGTGTTATAAACATAAGTCAAGTAGCAAAGAGCATAAATTGAATTTACCCAAACTCTTCTTGAAATCTGACAAAATGATTCTTTATTTTGTCAAAAAAATCTTTACGTATTTTCCATTCCCATTCGTCGCTTTTTTCAGTGGCGTGTTTATCGCTACGTCGAAACTCCGTCGGGTAGCAGTTAATTTCATTTAAAGTAGAAAACTATTCAGAAACGTGTATACGTTACACAGCAACAAACCAGTCGCCCTGTTATTACCTCGTTCTCAACAGTTCAAATTTCAGGGACAACCGACTACTTAGTATCGACCCAGTACGTCATATTTACTCGCCAAAAGAATTGTAAACGAAAATTGTAACCAGACGTGCCGTTAGTAACTACCATTTTTCGCGAAACTTCTTTTTCATTTGGCGGAAATTTAAACAAACCCCGAAACACCGTGGCGTTTTGCAACTGTCTTTAATCCTTTAAGATAAAAAAGATTGACGCAAAATTTTGACGGGATGAAATTTCACGATATATTCAGGTGAAACGATGCGAAATTAGAGCGAAGCTTATAATGGGAATATAGTTTGCTTGTCTGTTGTCATAAAATGAGATATGCAGAATATATTAAAAAATAGAGTATATGTAATACGAAACTTTATATTATTCATGTTATTATGGACAAAATATCACAATATGTTCATATATTTAAATCTCCTCCGAAAAAGATTATTGTATGTAGAACACAGTTTAACTGTATTTTGAATTCTTGTTTATCAGATCACAATTGATAAGTTGATATTAGGATGATTATCCTCATTTGAAACAATTTTGTGACTGTTACTTGTCAATATACTTTATATCTTATGTACATTTTAAATATAGTACGCAAACTCGAAGTTGCAAGGAACATTAATAAAAACTCAATATTTCAATAACGCCTTTCATGATTATAATTAAATATTTTTTCAAAATGTCGTATCAGTGTTACATCTAGCACCCCCTCCCCCACACACAAAAGTTTACCAATTTATAATATATGTACTAGTAGATTGACAAGTTACGATTTACAGGTTATATAGAATTCTATTTTATGATTTTATAATTTTTCGTTAAATACAATAATCAAATAACTTGCAAATAGTAAAATTTCATTTGTTTTATCGTCAAACTTGTGCAAGGGAACATATTAATGCTGGTAACTTTAGTGACTTGCAAAATTTCAATAGTGCAAGACAGGCCAGATATTCAATTGCAATTGGTTGCTATCCATATTTTCATCGGTCTTACAATAACCTTATGTTATCAATTATGAATTAAAAAGTTAATGAAATCACAACTCACCCAAGGCCAATGGGTATGACTTCTTTTCGAAGATCGATTGAAATCTCGAGTTTGTTGTTTGAGACATTCAGTTACCACAAGACAAAAACACCACTCCATTACAGCCGACGTAAACAAAACATGACAGATTCTTCCAATTCTCGGACAACAAACATAGGCATACATACTGTTTTAAAGTCACAGTCTGTCGTTGAACTTTCGCCAAGTAACTTGATACGCACATATACACGTCCCTCGAAATCAGTTTTCGACGAAAATACATACGTGACATGTTATGTTGCAACCGAACGTGAATTTCTCGCGGGAAATAGCCTGATATCGTTTATTTATGCGTCTCTCAAATACGAATTTTACTATACACTTCGTTTAAGACACGCCATTTTGCAAAACGATTATCGAAAGATTACTGCTTACATCGAGATCGAGAATAGATTCGCAGGAAGCTGGATGCCGCGATTTCTTCCCGCGCTTTACTTTCTTCCGAAGTTGTGATTGGTTGATTTCCTGCTGCCATATTCGGTTTCGCCGAGAATCGTGAACACGTACGCTGGAAGCAATGCGGGGTAATTATTTAATTTATTTCATAATATTATTTAACATATATCGTGAAAAGTTCTGAATATTCGGATTCTTCTGTTATCGTTTCATCGTATGTTAGCATTATCAGCTCTCGATATCGAATTGGCAAACAGAATTTTTCTCATACAAAGTAAGTCACATTAAGTATATGTATATGTATAGTCGAAGCAATGCAATTAAAAATTTTTCCATTTTAATTGCTATTATTTATCACAGACATTTTACCGAGCATTCATTTTATAAATCTTATACATACATATATATATATATATATATATATCGGGTTTACATTAGAATTAGGGTTAGGGGCGTGAAACGAATCTTCGTTTGGGTTACACGTTGTCGTTATGCAATGGAGAAGACATTGACTAGTGCAAATACGATTATTATAGAACCGGACAAGTAACCGCGGTAGTTAGGTGCTCGAGATACTAATGACAATGATCCTAGGTTCAATAACGAATCCGCGGTCAACGGGATGACAACAGAACGTACTCACAAAGTCTAAGTCTGAGAATAATCACTGATCGCGAAGGCGTTACTCTTGGATCGATGAGATCGCGAGCGAGAAAGCCTTTCCCGTCCCGATGATGCCACACAGGAAAACTATAACGGGGTGTGTCTAAGGATACGAGATCATCGGATTCGTCGAGAAAAGCCTTCGTTCAGAAAGTGTTGCTGCTAATTGGTTAATCTCCATATCGGTGGTTAGAAAAGGATGCTAGCCGCCCTCGAGGGAAAGTTGCTAGTGGGAGACGCCGCTCGTTGAAAAATATGTCTTCCCTATCTTCCCGTAGTTGGGACAAAGACTGTTTGTCTGTTTGAAGGACTTTAGTTAACTAAACCTTAAGATTTATAACGGGCCCTCGGGCTAGCCGAACATGTACTGCGGAGACGCATCGACATCTGGCAATCATCTTACTCGAAGAATAGGGTCTGCACGTGGCGAGCCACGGGACAGAAACCGTTGGAATGTTTACTGTCGCGTGTCGCCACAAATATTTCTTTTAAGGAGAGCTATAGAATTACTTCATACCTTTGTTAGGCAAAGCGTTCATCCCGTGACCGCGGCTACGTTCGGCGACTGACTGTCGCCTCGAACCCAAGCTCATTATCACAATTCTCGAATAATTACAATCGGGTTGAATAACTACAATTGTTCAATTACAGCTATAGTAGACTCTAGGTTACAATGTTGCGGGATTATCCAAAATTCCAAAGGCTCCGGTGTTCTTTCATCTCCGACACGGCCATCCTGACTATCACACGTCCTCGTGTGTAACTAAAATATCGTATTTCTTACATTAGATTCGATACAACTGACATTATTTGCGATTTAACTAAATGTCCAAGTAAGTCAAGGGTCCAGTGCAATAACAAAGTTTCGTTCGGAGGTTTGACAACAGAAAAATAAAAGAGAATAGGAATTTGTAATGTTATAATTTGTATTCAAAGTGTTAGGTGCGTTCTGTGAGTCGCCAGCCAGACCGTAATGACACAACAGATCATTTTCGATTTCGTACACCGGTGAACCTCAGTTTGTTGGATCATATTGCCACGTTGGGTGCATTACACCCAGAAAGCACGTAAGCCCACTCAACGGGTTACAACAAAAGCACGTAACCCCACTCAACGGGTTACAACAAAAGCACGTAACCCCACTCAACGGGTTACAACAAAAAGCACATCAACCCACTCAACGGGTTACAACAAAAACACATCAACCCTCTCAACGGGTTACAACAAAAACACATCAACCCACTCAACGGGTTACAACAAAAACACATCAACCCACTCAACGGGTTACAACAAAAACACATCAACCCACTCAACGGGTTACAACAAAAACACATCAACCCACTCAACGGGTTACAACAAAAACACATCAACCCACTCAACGGGTTACAACAAAAACACATCAACCCACTCAACGGGTTACAACAAAAGCACATAAAACCACTCGGTGTATTACTATGACCACAACGCAGTGTTAATGATCCTCTGAGGTCAGTGTACTTGCATCGTTATTATCACCGCCGTTGTCATCACCGCAGACGTCTAACTCAGCAGGGACGCAACCTTCTGGCATTTTTCTCAGTCTGTCGTGTCTGTCCTTATATGATCGTTTACCGTCTAAGGTTTTTAGGGTATATCTATCTCCTTCCAAAATCTCGGCTATTACGAATGGACCCCTGAATTTCGGATCTAACTTCGTCTGGTTTCTTTCCTCGTTTTTACGTAACACGAAATCGCCAAGGTTGAACCTAACTATTTTAGCTTTGTTTTTTGTCGAACCTATCCTTATCGTATTTGGCGCAGTGATACATCGAGCATTTTCGACGATCGCATTTGCGTCTAAGTTAGTTTCGCTTAGTAAGGAGTTATCCCGGTGATCGTGGATTCGTTTGAACTCAAACATTGCTAATAGTATTATTTAATTTAATTATTCGTAGATCGTATTATTCATTAGGCTTAGTGTTTGTTAGACTTATTATTAGTTGTACTTATTATTTGTTAAGCTTAGTGATAGACCTGTATATATTCTAAATAAAATCTCGGCTTTGTGAAACGATGGCTAGTCCACACGAAGAGTCGTCGCGCGCCCAAAATTCGAATCGTGACCCGATATATATATATATATATATATATATATATATATATATATATATACAAGATATATATACAAGAAAGAAGATACAAGAAAGAAGGAATATTATATTAGCGGCATTTTTGTAGCCATTATATAGGGTTTCGATCGCATAATTAATCAGTATCAACTTACCAGTCTTTAACGGAAGGACAAAAAGAAGAGCAGACGACACACAGACCGCAATCATGATCATTTTCAAGTAGAATCTCAAACTGCCGTACATCTTAGAAAACTTCGTTAGTCGTAAGGGATCAAAGGATGATGTCCGCGCTAGGGAAAATAGATGAGAAGCGGCTATTTCAACAACCACCGTGTAGGTACTGCACTAGCCAGAAGTATCTGCGACAGAAATCAGAATACACTCGTTTTCGCATGGTTGGATCAATTTCGCGTGGGACTAACCTGATTGAACCTAACGCGGGATAATTGCTCAACTCACGACTTTAACCAGCCCGCTTGATTCTCTGTAAATGCTTGAAATTGACGCTTGGATTCTTTCCAGATTAACTAGCTTTGCCCCTCCCTCCCTTTATCTATTTTCTTAGATCGACTTAGACTGCCACAATATATTATCTTTCTTCTTTTCTTTCCTTTTCTTTCCTTTTGATCTTTTAAAGCCCTAAATCGCTGGCTATTTTGTATACTATATATTTTGTACACTCAATTACTCTGTAAGTCATAAGTACATATGTTTTACAACGTTATTTGTCATATTTCAGTTAAACCCCAGAAAAGCCAGAAATATATTTTCAGCATGTTTTAACGCGCCCCTGGCAAAGATCTCAAAAACGAGTTGCGGCACAATTTAAAGCGACAAATAGCATCGCGTGTCTCGTTGTGGTAACACACGGTTCGCCAGTTTTTTTTTTTTTGATATCGGTGACTGCCATATTCTCTTGAGTTTCCAAATCGTAAAGAATCTTTCCCCAGGGATTGGTCAACTGTGTATGTCCCCATGCGACGTAACTTGCTTAAGGAACACGAGCCGGTGATATGCAGGCAACGTATAATTGATTATCATTCGCTCTGAAACGCTGAAGTAATGACCAGTGCAGTGGTCTAGTGGTCATATTGAATGCCGCTGGATATATCAGCATTTGGCAACCTAACCCAGAGAAGCAGGAAATATGAAGCTACCGAATACCAATTAACTTCGTAGTTGCACGGTTCACATTCCATCATTTCTGAATATGCGAGGACAGTCCTCTTATTGTGCTTTTAATTCTTTTATTTGTTTCATTTTCAGCAAATATACTGGTTTTTTTAAATTAAGCTTCTGTTTATACAGAGTTACAGATTATATTAATTTTATATAGAATATATTTAAGAAAGATATTTAATTTTTTGCTAGTTAAGTATTGATCGATTAAGTTACTGTACCTTTGTTCCGATAAATGCGTGCCATTTCCTCGAATCTAATATCATAGCAAATGCCAATACCTATTTTGCAGCCCTTCACATCGAACGTCGTTAGGGAGTTACCAGGACTGAGTGAATCACTCTCTCGAAAAGTAATCTTATTAGGAATGTCGATGTCGAATAGATGTACCTAATAACATAAAAATGTAGTCGCTAATTCTATTGCTGCAACTTTTGTAATTTAATATCAAAGTTACCAACTCCTAAACTTTAATTATTTTTTATTTAATAACTGACAGCGTTTTTATCACTTTCTTTTATTAAAAAATCTTATCATTTAATAATGTTTAAAAAGGAGAAAAAATAAGTATAATAATATTTTAAGTATTTGAAAAATTTATACAACACAAACACATTACAACAAAAATGGGCGTTTCCCGTATCATAACGTATTTTATAAACCGTAAATTATAGAATTGGTTATAGTATACGTATGTACATATGTATATTCCTAAATTATTCCTAGATAGAGTCACTTTCTTCGCCCCAATATTTTCAAATTCAAAGCCATAAAGGAATATATTACTTACCTTTCGGTGTTTTGCTATCAAAGTTCCATCGGGACCCCAAATAGTACAGGTATTGTACAATTTATCGCCCTCTATTTCAGGCATCGTACCACCAACTACATAGATGTTGTTTTCTTTAGCTGCGTTCGATGAAGCAACGCTCGTTTCACCATCAGGAATACTCTCGGCGTATTTTGGAAAGTACTCTGCGTTACAATATTTCAATTAATGAAATGTCTTTTGTTCCAACCATAAATTAAATTGAAATGTTTGTCAGTTTTTTATTTTTTAAATTATTAAAATAACTAAGTTTTATATTTCGACTTAATTAAATATGCAATTACTTAGCTAATAGTATATATAATAAATTGTTTCTACAGGTTCAAAATGAAAAATGAATATTTAGAAATATTTAATTACGACAATGCTATTTGTGTTAGCATCAGTGGCTTGTTACTCAACGACTTTGCTAGTACTTTTTGAAACATAAAGTTAGTTTTCAATTAACACTTATACTAGAGGCGGAATTATAAATGCAAAATAATTGATAATACTAATTTATAAGTACCTAATTATTAGTATCTTCAAAAATATATTTATACAAAAATCACGATAATCATGAAAATGGGGAAATCCTATATTCTCGAATCAATTCACAATTTATTTTGTATATTAATTAGATTCCGCGCTCATCAGTACGTACTCACTGGCGAGATCGAGAAAATGTATCGGCAATTCCTCGTACGACCAGAGGATCGGAAATATCAAAGGATATTATGGCGCAGCGCGAGTGGAGAAACAGAAACATATGAGCTTAACACCGTAATACTCTTATCATAGAAATAGAAGCAGTCCTCAATTCCCGCCCGCTAACTCCTATCTCCACCGATCCAAATGATCTCCTAGCCCTCACTCCCGGACATTTCCTCATTGGCGATTCATTAATGTGCTTACGTGATCGAGATTTCAGAGACATTCCATCGAACCGACTCTCCAAATGGCAGCATATCCAACAGCTTAAACAACATTTTTGGAACCGCTGGCATAAGGAGTATTTGAACGAGCTAACCAACCGCAATAAATGGAGCAAGGGTGGACACAGCATCCAAAAGGGCACAATCGTCATCCTCAGAGAGGACAACGTTCCCTCCATGCATTGGCCTCTGGGCCGAGTTCATCCAGGCGCCGATGGTGTTGTCACGTAAAATAACAAAATAAAAAAGGAATTTGAGGTAAAAAATAAAAAAAAGAAAACTTTATTTTTTTTCTAACATCAATACACTTTACAATCTACTTCCGAACTCTGGGCGTGACTTTTTAAGACTGACTCTTATGATTTTACTTTCGATCGGATCCGATTACTTTCTTTTGTCATCCCTCAACATCCCCACCGTCCATGCATTTGCTAGGCGTCCGCGACCGTTGCCACGTGCTCTTTCTTCTAGAACCTTCGGTGGAAGGACCGTTGGGATGTTGATGGTTCATTAGGCACTTCAGCGATATACATTGTCGCCGAGTGCTTTATCTCTATCGTCAGTCCGTCGGATTTGAAGTATGCCGGTCGTGACAGTGTCATCCGGACAGCTACAGTTCAGACGGCAAAAAGCATTTTGGATCGGGGCGTCAAAAGGCTTGTCCCACTGCCAATTCAACCCGATCTCGAGAAACCCGAACAACTAGCCACCGAGACGAAATAAGATGGGAACTTCAACCACACCTCGCTAGTTTGATCGGTACCCTCTCAACGGGGGGAGAATGTTACGCCATGCGGCTTACCATAGGTCATATTCTTAACTATCGATCGCGGCACTATAATGTCGCAGACGGACCGTCGCGTCTGCCCGGCAAACAAACATTGTAGTGGCAAGCGCATGATTCATTAAGCAGGGCGACTTCCAGAAACGTCGACTCGTGGTCGTTATTTTACCTCGCGTAAAAGAATGTGGCGTGATCCGAACGTAGTGGGGGTCGCCTTCCAGAAAAAACGAAAAAAATCGAAAGGCGTTCAGAACTTTTCGAGAAGTCGAACCGTCAACACAGGTGGTATGTCGCGCATTACTTATCAACCAAAACGCAGTTACATTTTTTTTGTTCCATTTATATCTTTCTAGTTAATAAGTTGTTGAAATAAACATTAATTTATTTGTGTTAATTCTGTGGAATTTCATTGAACTACTGAACTGATCAGTTCGTGGCGTCGATTATTTAATCGTAACGGGAAATTACAACTCTCGTTGACGTGCTATCTCGCGATCGCGTCTCTCCGCGAACGGTCGAAACAAAATGATTCACTAAAAACTGTCCTGAATTCCTAAGAACTTATTTACCGCAAAACTGACAAAGTGTTTATTTAAAAAATGAGGTTGAAGGTAGTCCTTTTCTTTCATTTCATTCATTTTCATTTTCTTTCTTAAGTATGGCTAACACAATATCTAATCAATTAAAATTTTATATTTTCACGTGAAAAGTTTCTTTAGATAATTATTATCAACATGATGACTAACTCTTACGGATTAATACGTGTCTGTAGGGCAATCCGGTGGACTCGATCGGCTTTTTACTTCGAAAGTTGAGTAATCGGTGTCGCTTTCTTACGCATCTTTGAACTGTATAAATGTTTTAAAATTGTTTGATCCAGAATGTACCACACCGGACAATCAAGAAGGCAGGTGCCTTGACTACAGAAAATGTAAACCTCTGCAAGAAATATGGCAGATACAGTACCGTACAGCCACCGATTTTTATAGACGATCAGTGTGCAGATACCAGGGCAATGTTACGATCGTTTGCTGTCCGAACGATCCAAACAAAGAGAAGAGAGAAATTTTAATAAAAACTGTGTATAAGTATAAGGCTTTGCGACCACCATACTGAGGTTTTAGCAACGTCTCTCATACCAGGGTGGTCGATGGTAAACCAGCTGAACTTGGTACGTTTTATGTCTTTCTTTCCGATTAATAATAAGCCATTTACTGCAAAGAATGAACTTTAAAGGCATTAAACAGCACATCAATGTACATTTCAATTAGACTAAATAATAATGCTATGATTTTATCGGTAGTAACTTTACTTATTAACTTGAATTATTTCTTTCTTTTACTTCATGTTAGGAAGAGTATCTTTTTGCTTGAAATAAAAAATTGATATAGGAGTAATAATATGGATAGAGATCAAAAACTGTTAGGGCAGAAATTACACGTTTGAACTTTATAGTTCAGTATAGTTCAAATAGAAATTATATAGAATTATTTAATAATTTGTATTCCACTGGAATAAAAATTTAATTTCTGTCTTTATCAAATCTCTGTTTCAGAGTATTTGTACGTATGTACTTATCGTCTGCTGTATGATCGAATTTCGAATAGGTAATAATCGTTGTTACTCGTTATGTGAGAAAAAATTATGTATATTCACAACTATGACTATTGCATTTTAGGCGCTTGGCCATGAATCGCTGCATTAGGTTTTCGTAATCCCCGAAACCCAGACAAACCACTATGGAAGTGCGGAGGTTCCCTGATATCGGCTAGGCATGTTTTGACCGCAGCACATTGTGCACATATGGATGGAATAGAAAACATACACAATCATAATATTGCCATTCTTAGATTGGTGGAGGAGGTGCCATTTTCGAGTAAGTCCTCAAATATATATATATATATATATATATGCTATTGAGTATTACTGAAGTATCATATCCTGAAATTTCTTACTGTACACATATATTGTGTCATAAAGCGTGTATAATTCTTTCTCATACTTTTGGTCATTAGTTTCCTGCATTTTCATTTATTTTTTTATTTTTCAGGGTACGTATATCCCATTTGTACGAAAGAGCCCCTACGAAAGAGCAACTTCGTCGGCTATAACCCCCTTGTTGCTGGATCGGGAGCATTAAGATATAGTAAGTGATATCAATTTTATAATAAAATTAAATAGTTCCAGTCTTAAATATCTTTCTTATTTTCTTCGTAGGACGACCACGACGTAATGCATTAATGGAAGTACAAATGCCAGTGATTAAGAACGCCGAATGCAAAATAGCTTATTCCAAATTTCCTAATGCACCTGATATCACTGATGGTATAATATGCGCCGAACATGCTCAGGGTGGAGAGGATTCTTGTACGGTAATTAAGTTACAGAGTTACTACAAACTATACGGTATCTGAAGACACGTCGATTCGAATTAACATCAAATCGACGTCTTAAACATTAAAAATAATAGATAAACACAATTTAATAGTTTTGCCCACTTCTCACACCTCGTTATGGTATTTAATCTAATTTCCTCTAATCTTAGTTTTGCTCAAAATACATATAACATGTACGTTATAAATTGGAGTATTTCAATACACAAATCAATAGAAGATTATTACTGTATATAAGTATAATTTCAATACAATTCGATCGATATATTTCAGTATCTTTGATTAAAAATTTAACGATCCTTTCAGGCTGACCGCGGCGGATCACTGCTGATACAACATGAATTAACCTCGTATTTAATAGGTATTGTGTCTTATGCTTATAAGTGCGGCACAGCTGGGTATCCCAGCGTTTACACTAGGGTCACATCGTACCTTGACTTCATTCTCCAAGCGATGCAATAATATGATATTACTGTTCCATAAATATCATTGTGTAAAAAACGTAAAGTTGGATTTTCTTATTGTGGAGATAAGAAACAGCTCAAATTTACATTGTTTTGTACGTTACAAATTATAGGCTTAAAATGTACGAAATGTAACTTTGAAACGACACTAATTTTTTACGCACGATAAACCTCCACAACTTAGGTATGTAAAGATGATAAACGTATATTAATTCTATTAATTTGGTAATAATAAACCAACTTTCTGAGAAGTTCTGTAAATTTCGTTTCTTTTGTATCAAGAGAATAATGGAATATTCCACTTAGATCGTATACTTCTTGTATGTACGTACAAAATTTTCCGGCTAATCTAAAACACTTCATAAGATAGAGAGCTTCTGGAAATTCGGACACAGAGAGTGCATAAAATACAAGATAAGTCTCGTGTCTTTCAAAATTATTTTTTATTCGCTAAAAACGTCCTGTGTACTCATGCAATCACATGCAACCTCGAAACTTCACTTATTTTTTATCACTTTCCAATTCAATACACAGTTTCTGCATTTTTGACTATATGTAAGAGAAATTTCCATTCAGCCAAAGGTGTACTTACAGATTATAGATTCCTATACGACTCTCAGTAAAAATTTATCCGCACTCCAGATAGTTAAAACTTCTGTCGACCGTATTGATCCATCTGCACTCTTCGTATGACGTCAATATCTGTTCAGTGCTGCTGCGCAGGTTTCTTTGTGTTACGTCAATTCGTTTGTGACCGTTGCGCGAGTAATGGCGCTTTGCAATGGTGATTTGCAGGAAAACAGTGCAGGATGCTGTGATTCGTTTCTTGTGGTCGGAGGTTATGTTTGATGCCTATATTTATCAAAGATTTAATGCACATTATGGAGAAAGTGTTTTGTCACGAAGTGTGTTTGAATGGGCACAAAAGTTCAAAGAAGATCGCACAAGTGTTATGAAAAAACAGCTGGACGCCCGTCCACATCCACGATGACAACATTGAACGTGCTCATGAACTTATGCTCTATGGAATAGACGAGTGACAGTGGATAATGTGGCAAATCATTTGCAAATCAGCCACGGCTCTGCTTATGCAATAGTACACGACAGATTTGGATTTTAAAAAGTTTGTGCGAGATGGATGCCGAAAAAGCTGATGAAAAGGTGAAGACGACGATGCATTCGTGGTTCGCAGCTCAGCCCAAAACATTTTTTAATGAGAAAATATAAAGGTCCTTCGGCAAATGGACAAAGTGTATACAGAAATCGAGTGATTATGTCAAAAAATGATGTATGTCTTTTTTGACAATTGCTTAAAATAAATTCTACACCGACAGAGCGGGTAACTTTTTACTCACCCTCGTAAGACACTTAAATTTCCAATCTATTATGATGAATAAAAGAGCTTATACTATTAAATCTAATTGTATTTTGTTGCATGAGAGTACACGTGTATGTGATGTACATTACCTTTATATCCCCTTGAACGCTTCAATATTGCGCATATATACTATATTTTGTACAGCTTCTATAAAATTTCGTATGTTTGTTTAGGCTGTTAATCTAGAGGCTGGAGTACAAAGAAGTGGCACAATGATGTGGGCTGATGACATTTATAATTATCAAGGAATCACCCCTACATTCGCTCAGGTATATATCGTTGACTATAATGTATTTAACATATATGATTGTTAGAATATTAATAATTAATTTTTAATTCTATCAGAATTTTAATGAAACTGTCCCTTGGGAAGGAAGAACTGATACCTTGATATCACGGTTTGTACATCCTATATATACGACAAATTTTAGAACATTATATAACGAAGAACCAGATCGTCGTGGCCATGTGATGTGAATAAAAGGACTTGAATTTGATGATATTTTTATAATGTTAGATAACATAACTAAGTATCTTCACAGTAAGATAGGATGACATGGTTTACATGATCTTAATGTTGTTCACTCGAGTGATGATATTATAAGGAAAAGTGTAATATCACAGGTAGGATGATTCATAATTTAGAACTACTAACTCATGTATGTATTAAAAATTAAAGAAATATATTAAATTTTATAGGATATTTATGTTTAGTAACCAGTAATTCAGAGATTGGTATTCATGGTTACTATAACGAGGCTGTAGAAACGCACCCTTTCTTCTTTGCAAATGGTCCTGTATTTATGTCTAAGCCGAAACTGGAACCTCTGAATAATTTAGATTTATTCTTGTTATTTTCTAAAATACTTATCTACAGTATACCATAAGGAATGATACCGTATCGCACCTAATCAAGTGCCTTAAGAAACATCAACAGGATATCACAGTAATCCCTTATCGACTGATATGTAAGTAAAAGTTATCTGTCATTGTTATACACAATTATGTGTTAGTGTTATACACAGTTATTTATCATTTTCTATTAATTCAGTTGTAGCCACTACAATATCTATGACACTGGTAGTAATTATAAGAACAATAATGATGTTCTATAAGAGGAAATGATGATTAGGAACAAAAACTTACAGGTAAGTCAAAGTATATGTTATTTGCCATTTGAAAAGAAAGTTACTAACTTGGAATTTTTTGATAAATAATAATTGTGCAAAATATATTGGATTTCAAATTTGTCAAAAATTGAAATTTAAGAAGCATTGTAATAATATAACATTAATATTTTGATTTTTCAGGAGATATCATGCGGTGGATGGATAATATGTAAAAAATATTAAGCAGTATATGAATTTTCATATTGCGTAGAGATAACAAAATGAATTTTAAAAAATGTCGACATGGTAATAAGAAATAGCATCATGACAAAGAATATATAAACACAGTTTCATTTTTTATAAATAAAAATTTGTTGTTCCAGATTTTGAAATATAGTGAAACGTTTAATTAGTATCTTAATATCTTTAAATAATTATTATTTTAGAATCAATTGTAATTGTATCATACGTACTTTTGAATTCGTGCAAGAACATATGTTATTTTGAAGTAGTTATTATTAGGAAATTGTTAGACGCGAACAGTATGCGAAAAGTTAGTATGTAGTGTAATAATTATCAATCAAAGCACAAGAATTAAATTCTTTAGGAAAAAATTTCCGGAATTTCTTATTTACATGATTATAAAGAAATCCATAACAAAAAGGAGCTGCTTTCTAATACTTCTCTTCCTTGTAATGCCTACGTTAACAATAACGAGGTTCGACTTTTTGTTTTTAGAGGGATACTGGAAAATTTGAAAGTACAGTACCATTGGGAAGAAAATCACGATATTGAAAACGATATTTGCAAGTAAATTTCCAAAAAATCTGTTTTCAAATCTTCGCTTTCTATTTCACATTAAAAGAAAGGGAGGGCTGCCTTCTTTTTCTGCAAGACAAAACAAACATTCTGAATCTCGTATCAATGAATGATGTCAATAAGTTATTTTTCTTTTCAGATTGAACAATATTCCAGATTTATTCATAATTTCATACTACGCGAAGAATAGACTTTCATAGGTATATAAAGGAAATATTAAGTATAGGAAAACTCTTTTTCGTTGTAGGTGACATATGCTTCACGGTTGAACACATGTATTTTTGAACACATATAAATGAAAAAGTACTCTTATGGAGAAAAAGAATTGATACCTTCGATTGACATTAGATAATGTATATAAACTTATGAACAATCACTATCACTATCAGTTTGTATTTTAGGTGCACACGCAGATTTGTTGGAGTTCTTATAAAATGTACTTCCTGTACGAACGTTTTATTCTTCCAAATTTTACGATACTATGTCTCATATGATAACTATATGGATTAAACGTAATATAAATGATCCGAAAATAGACTCGAACGACATTAATTGTCTTTCTATTTATACCAATATCGAAAATACAAGTAAAGCTGGAGCAATAGTATGCAAGAATGGACTATTTATTATTTTAAACCAAATCATAGCATATTCAGAATGCACAGTATTATCATGAAACGACGAGTTTTATGTTAATTCCGACCGATTACAATACCTTTCTTTCGTTTACAAGGAACGACGAGACTGGCAGTTGCGTGATTTCCAATGCAAAAGCCGCGATATCTGCACGATAACCTAACCTCAACCGATTTTGTTGTACTATTCTTACGTGGACTTCGTTTGTACCACTTTCGTAACAAAAATAGAATACGTAGAACACAGCATTCCGTTATGCGATATTGTCGATTCCTAACATCCGAAAAATCAGAGATAATTTTTTCCCTACAGTTGTACATTTGTGTGAAAAATTACGAACGTAAAGTTGTTTGGTGCATGCACAGTCCTCCCCTCCGCTGCATTTGCGTGGACATGCTAGAAAGATTCACTTTTCCACGGTGAAACTGTATGTATTATAATTTCATTTTTACAAAGGTCGAACATCCTACTATGCATAAATTTAATATTAATATAAGCAGGTTTCGTGTTAAGTATTACATCTGACGTATAAGCACACGTGTGTACGAGCCTTGGTTTTAAATGTCTTATAGTAGACACCGAAAAGATTATTCAGTTGGATATCTGACTCAACATCAATATTTTACTAGGAGATAACATGTTAAGAACACGTTGGTGGATGGCATGGGAGATGATGAATGAAGACATACTTCTGTGAGATACATAAAATAGTAGTCAGAACGTATTTTGGCGCTTGGGGACAGCAACAGCTTTTTTTTTGTTTTTATTTATTTGTTGAAATTACAATCAATTCTCGCGTTGAGAATTTTCAGTAATTTTTCCGGCGTGGCGCAGTGACATGGCTGTTTATTTACAATAAGTTAATACTTATTATAGATAGGTATAATTTATAAGTATTATAAGTAAGTGCATATGCTTAATTTGGATAATTAAATGAATCTAACGTTTAGGTCTAGCGAGTAGTGCCTCTTCAGCCTGCGAATCTGGTCCGTCGTATCGAGTAGTCCAGTGATTAGGGGGTTTCGGTGTTTCTTGACTCTTTTGCTATATCTGTCGCTATATTTTGCTATTTCCTCTTTGACTGTAGGTATCTTGAGGTCGCGATGGATGGTTTCGTTGGTAACATACCAAGGTGCGTCTATTAAGGCTCTTAGCGCTTTCGATTGGAATCGTTGTAGTATTTCGATGTTGGAGTTACTTGGACAGCAACAGCTGGTGATACTGTCATACACCTCCATTTATAAACTTTCGAAAATCGATGTGACCTTCAAACTTTAGTGTATTCTGTTTCACAGCACAAAATGTTTCCGAAACGTAAGTTTATTGTTACAATAAACTTGACTAGTGGCTCTGAAATACTATCCTTGAAAAAACAATGGGGAAATTGGAGCAAAAAAAAAGAAGGAAATAAACAAAGACCTTGTTGGTTCGTAAAAATAAAATATGCTACAGGAAAAATTTTTTCCAACGGATTGAGATGCGACAAGCTTTAAAAGCTATGACGCGAATCGAGCGTTTGTCTACAAGAGCGCATTTTCGGTGGATATATATGTCGGAATGACATTGGGGATAGGGTTGTCGGTGTTTGAGGAGTCTTCATTGAAGGTAGCCATCGTTGCGGTGTAACGAAGATACGATTTATTGACACAGGTATGAATAACACAGGTTTTGACAATCTACCACGGCGGTGAGACGTCCGCGACACTAGTGACAGTGGTCTCCGGTTCAATAACGAATCCGCGGCCAACGGGATGACAGATGGGCGTTCTCGCTGAATCTAAGTCTGACTCGTAAAAATAATTGCTGAGCGTAAAGACGTTACTCTTTGGTCGACGGGAGCGCGTAAAAGAATGCCCGTCCCGTCCCGACGATGTCACAGAGGAAAACTATAATGGGGTGTGTCTAAGGACACGAGATCATCGGATTCGTCGAGGAAAGCCTTCGTTTAGGAAGTAAGGGAAATTGACGTTGCTGCTAATTGGTCAATCTCCATATCGGTGGTTAGAAAAAGATGTTAGCCGCCCTCGAGGGAAAGTTGCTAGCGGGAGACGCCGCTCGTTGAAAAATATGTCTCCCCTATCTTCCCGTAGTTGGGACAAAGACTGTTTGTCTGTTTGAAGGACTTTAGTTAACTAAACCTTAAGATTTATAACGGGCCCTCCAGCTAGCCGAACATGTACTGCGGAGACGCATCGACATCTGGCAATCATCTTACTCGAAGAATAGGGTCTGCGTGTGGCGAGCCACGGGACAGAAACCGTTGGAATGTTTACTGTCGCGTGTCGCCACGAATATTTCTTTTAAGGAGAGCTATAGAATTACTCCATACCTTTGTTAGGCAAAGCGTTTATCCCTTGACCGCGGCTACGTTGGGCGACAGACTGTCACCTCGAGCCAAAGCTCACCGTCACTAATCTAGAACAATTACAATCGGATTGAATAACTACAATTGTTCAATTACAGCTATAGTAGACTCTAGGTTAGAATGTTGCGGGATTATCTAAAATTCCAAAGGCTCCGGTGTTCTTTCATCTCCGACATATAATTATATAATGACTCATTGAAAACCAGCTTTCATTTTTTGTTGATAGTATGGTAAGAAAATGTGAAGTTCGAACGCTTGTAACGATTGCCTGAGTTGCGTCATCCTTGGTTTTAGGAAAAGATAGGGAAGTCACTGAAGGGTGTCGCGGCTTCGATGTCTTTCGTAGCTGCGACGCGGAGGCCTCTCGGTTGTTCTTTGAACAATCGTCAACGTGGACGAACGTCAAAGCGAAACCACGCGAATTCGGCATTTCCGATAATACGGAACTCTGTAAACGCGACTGCGTTGAATTCGTTCGATTAATTCCTAGCAGTATCTATAAACAGTGAACTTAAGGCCCCATACACAACTGCATACGCTAGGTTGTAAGAAATAATAGCTATATAAGTATGTAGCGGCGCATGAGTTAGAGAACGATGCAAATCGAGAGCGACTCATATTATTGTTTTGCCTCGTGACACTTACACAGTCTTGACGTACATGTAACGTCAACAAATATCTCCAACAGACTCAGGAAACCTGAACAGCCTTGCACACGACACCGACTCCCAAAACAAAGGAATATGAATTCGGCACATAGGCATAAGATAAACGAACATCTAGAAGGGCTGTGTCTTGATCGAGTCTTTCAGTCTTTCGGTAACGGTCAAATCGCACACTTGTAATCCTATTATAAAATAAAGGTACCTCGAACTCTGGTTCAAGAACCCAACATTTTTTTATTATTATTTTCCCATTATTTTTACGTGACATTTTGGCGATCCTGCCAGGATCCATTCGCTTCAGTGTAAACGAAGTTACGATTTCGGTCTACGGACATTATTGAAGATCGAAGGATTCGAACTACTTGTGTTATGAACTTTGCTGTCAATAATTTACCACGGTGGACCAAATTAACGGGGCCACTGTCAGCATAGAACAAATCAACAGAACGAGTTTGACACTCAAACGCATTTGAACGCGCCACAGAGGAAAACACCGCAAGGGAACCTCATTCTACGAACTTACGTATCAAGGTGAGAAAAGTCGGAATTCTTTTAAACAATATAGAACGCGAAAAGTTAGTTTCTCTAGTAACTCTAGCGAAGAGACAATATGAACAAGAAAGACACAAAAGCCGAGACAAGTTTACCCTCTACAAGTGGAGTTCAAAATAAAACGGGAACACTCGATTCCTCTACCAGAGCAATTTTAGACTTAATACAGAGACAGAACGAAGAATTTCGACAACAATTTAACGAAATAAAGAATGCTTTAAAATTAGCGAACGAAGAAAATAGAAAACGCGCTAACGAAATGGAAATATTAAGTAGAAACCTCTCTCGTGTTAAACTACCACAAATAAACGTAAAATCAACTGAATTCGGTTCTATGATGACTGACGATGACGATAATATATCAGTATTAAAACACGATACTAATCCACCTCCACCTATGCCACAAAAGCCACCAACATATGTCCAACCATCCAATTCAACAGCTGGAAACTCTGGAAATCTAAAAGCTGTTTAGTATCTCCGATACTAAACGGAGAAAACGATATAAGTGTAGAAGATTTTATTCGTGAAATAAAAGAAATGAGAATGATGTGTAGCGAACAAACGTTATTATTAAAAATGATCAAAATAGAGAAAATTGTAGGAAAAGCCGCAATGACAATCCGCAATATCCATATTAACGAATTCGAAACTCTGTACGAAGGATTAAGACGTAACGTAGCTACTCAAGCATCAGTAAGAGAACACCAAGATCAGTTAAGAGTGATAAAGCAAGGAATAACCGAAAGCGTGCAAAATTATAACATTAGATTTCGACGTGTTTTCAACAAACTTCAATACAGCATTACCAATGAATATAAAGACGAACTAACTCGATGAGCGATGAACGATCGACTATACATGGTTTCTGTGATTGACTATGTAAGAGGCCTTCGTTCAGAAATAGGACACGTGCTATTGGCTAATCCCCCCCCCCAAACATCATCGATGCAGAAAAAAAGGCAATGGACGTGGAAAAATACTTTCGCGAAGACAACGCTCGCAGACGGATGACACGACAAACAACCACTCCACCATCTTATCGTAACCAGACGTCTCGTCCAGTAGGTAACCGCTTCACGATTACAAGTAACATGAATAACAAAACTCCACCCACACAAAACATTCTACCAAGAATGAATAATTTTACAAAGCTTGAAAATCGACCATTAAACGAAAGGCCACAAACGAAATGTTTCAAATGCGATCGATTGGGACACCTTGCCAATCAATGCCAAAATTTTCGAATACCGCCTCAAACAAAAGCCCCTCCAGGAATAAACCACATTCAAGAACAATCAGAATTAACAATGCTACCTCAGGAAGATTATCCACAATACGACTACAATTACCAGGACGACGAGGATTGCGATTTTTCGTTGACTCGGGAGCAGGAATCAACTTGCTTAAACGAGGATGCTACCCAGGAAGGACAATAATACCAGACACATAGAAATTCTCCATGGAACATTCCAAATACGAATCCAATTCCAAAATTAAACTAAATTTATTCAACAAAGAGATAGAATTTTCCTTAGTAGATGATAATTTCCCTATCATAGAAGACGGCATATTAGGCTTACCCGGTTTAAATCAATATCGATTCGAACTCTCCAATAAAACATTAAAATTAGATAATAATACTCTTCTGCTGCAGCAAGAACCACCCCTCGCATCGGGAGAAATCGTTCAAAAAATTGTATACTTCGACGGAAAGCCAACGCCAGTATGCTTTATCAATGGTGGTAAGTTTTCAGTCCAAATTTCTAACATTATTGAAAATATAAACACTGTAGATCAAATCTAAAAATTCAAATCTTTGATTCGACTATCGCACATAGAAAAACCTCTTAGAGAACCTATGTAGTATTTTCGTCTGTACCTACTTAAATTATATTTATCTTATTTTCCTTTAAGCATTCGTGAACGTAGTGGTAATGAACTTCAATGTGTTTAGAATTTTTTGTGAAATTTCCGTACTTTGCTATACTTATCACTCCAGAGTTATCGTCATAAATTTTTACAGGGTTATTGTCTAGATTTACATTGAAGACCTTCATAATTTCTCTAATAGACATTAATTCACTCACCGCTTCCGATAGAGCTACATACTCTGCATACGTCCAGGCTTTTGTCACACACCTTTGTTTTTTAGATTTCCAACCGATTACATTTCCATACAATTTAATTACATATCCAGAAGTAGATTTTCTATCTAAATGATCTCCTGCCCAATCAGCGTCCACATAACAATCTATCGTTTCACACTTTTCATTCCTTTTCTAATGTAACCTTAAATCTTTAATATTAAATATTTCAATATTTCGGTACAAATATTTCAATATTCGCAAAGCATATTTAAAATGTGTCTCGCTACAACAATCTTGAAATCTACTTAAGATAATTCACACTATAACTTATATTGGGTCTGGTATTTGTACTAATATACAGCAATGCGCCAATTAAATTCTTGTATCCAATGTCATTTCTATTTATCTCAGCGTTTTCAATTTTTAAATTTGTTTCCGTTGGTGTACAGTACAATTTGCTGTTTTGTAATTTATATTTGTTCGCTAATGATTCAATGTATTTCGTTTGGCTTAGTTTCATTTCATTTTTTATATAATCATACTCTATATTTATTCCAAAATATTCTTTTACTTCACTTAAATCTTTCATTTTAAATTTATCAGGTAATAGCTTCTTTACATTTTGTATCCTTTTTTTGTTTTTACTACAGATTAACAAATCGTCTACATATATTAGCAAATAAACAACATTTTCCCCCTCTCCATGAGTATATAGGCACAACTCTATGTTATTCTTCTTAAAATCCAATGTCGTCACATACCTATCAAAACACTCATACCAATCCCTCGGACTTTCTTTTAACCCATAAAGCGCTTTCGATAATTTACAAACTCTATTCGTTCCGTCCGCATATCCCTTTGGTTGATTTACATATACCTCCGAGGTTACTTCACCATTTAAAAAGGCAGTTTCTACATCCATTTGCTCAATTATTACTCCATTTTGACAACAATATGATAGCAATATCTTAAAGGTCTGATTACTCGCCACTGGAGAATATATGTCATCGGCTACGTTTCTTTGTTGAAATCCCCTTACCACTAATCTAGCCTTATACCTGTCCTCTGATTTTTTCGTGTAAACCCATTTTACATCTAATACTTCTTTGCCTTTTACCCTTTCTACCAATTTCCAAGTTTTATTCTTATAGAGACATTCTATTTCCTTATCCATAGCCTGTTTCCAAACTTCACTATTTTCACAACAAATCGCCTCCTCAAATGTGCAAAAGATATCTACTCTACAATAATTTGCGTGAATCTCACTACTGTTTTCCTTTTCTGGATACCTTACTGGAGTTTTCTTATTACGTGTAGATCTCCTAGGAATCTTTACGCTTTCAGAACTATTATCATTTTCATCTTCTCTACTTTCTAACTCTTCCTTATTCATGCTGTCCAATAAATAATTATCTTTACTATCATCGCTAACTGCATCGAATGAATTCTCCTCAAAACCGATACATTTTTTGTCTGTTTCTACGATCTCTACATGTCGCTACTGTTATTTTTACACCTAATAGGACTCTCTAACCTACTTCACTATATCCTAACAGAATTCCCATATCTGCCTTCTTATCCCATTTGGAAACTCTTTTTTGTTCTGGCCTTCTTACAAAAACTTTACTTCCATATAGATGTAGATTTTTAACACTTGGTTTTCTCCCGAAGAATATTTCAAAAGGTGTCTTTCTTTCTATAGTATTCGCTAATATTCGATTTTTCAAGTATGCCGCTGTACAAACTATTTCCGGCCAGTACCTTTTATGTACTTTCGCTTCCGCTAACAAGCAACGCGCCATGTCCATCACTGTTCTATTATACCTTTCCGCTGTCCCGTTTAATTCATGTACGTATGTTGGGCAATTATTTATTCTTATACCTTTATCCCTAGCAAATTTATAAATTCGATTATTTAAATATTCTTTACCATTATCGCATCTTAATATTTTTAACCTCTTGCCCGTTAAATTTTCGGCTTCATTTACGAACTGTACGAAAGAATCAAAGACCTCATCTTTTGATTTTATACAATAGATCCTAGCTATTTTACTATAATCATCGATAAATGAAATGAAATATTTTTCTCCATTGAATCCGGTAGTCTTAAAGGGACCACATACGTCCGTATGAATAATTTCCATTATTTCCCTAGCCTTAGTTCGATTATTTTTGAAAGGTAAGTTATGCATTTTGCTTTCTATACACACCCTACATTTCAAAAGTTCCTTTTCAAATTCATTCGGTATGCCAGTCACTAGCTGCTCTTTACCCAAAATCTCTAAATATTTAAAATTTACGTGTCCTAGCATCCTATGCCATCTTTCCTTTTTACTCATACCACTACGTTCGGCGCTGTTTACTAAGTGCTTCTTCCCTTTCAATATACTTTTTATTCTATATGTCCCATTCTCTTTGAACTGAGCTGTAAGTATATTATCCTCATCTATTACTTTCGCAATATTTCCTTTGGAAATAACCGTATTCTTATCGTCTGCTGGTTTACCTAAACTAATCAAATTTGCGGACATTTCTTTCGCGTAAAATACTTTCCTCATATTTATTTTATTTTGTTTTCCGAATGCTTCAAAATAACTTATAACATTCCCAACTTTTGTCGCTTTTATCGGTCTATTATCGCCTAAATATATATTTACCGGTTCTTTTAGGTCGATAGATTTATCGAAATAATTTATATTATTAATTATGTGATCGGTACAACCGCTATCTAATAGCCACACTATTTCGTTCTTACTTATTTCATTCGTCTCACTGCTGTTTGCTGCGTGCGCCGTTGCTGTCCATATGCCTGCTCTTGAGTTTCCATGCTCGCCCGTGCCGGTTCTTGATTGATGATGAAAGTTTCCACGTCCTCTGCTCGTATTGCCTTTGTTCTCTCTTCCTCTGTTTCGACCAGGTGTTGGCCCATGCCAATAGCCGTTACTGCTTCCCGCTTGGACGCCATTTTGACACTCTCTCGCAAAGTGTCCTAATCTTCCACATCTGAAGCATCCTTCCTTTTTTGCAGAAAAGGCGTTGGTTTGCCTTTCTCCTCGATTGGATTTATTTTTCTTCTCTGCTATCTCTATTTTATTTTTTACATACGCTACCGTTTGATCCTCTTCTTTCAATGCGTCTATTATGTCCGCTATGTAGCTGTATTCTTCGGGTAACGTATTCAGCATGTAATTCAGCTTTTCCCTCTCACTTACTTGTGCGTCCGCACTTTTTAATTCATTTATTAATTTTTCGAAATCGTTAAAGAATGATGCTGAATCACTGTAGTTCTCCAGTCTTATGTTTTCCAATCTCCTTCTGCATACGATCTGCAGTGCCGTCGACTCTTTCAAGTACATTTCATCGAACCTTTTTATTATATCATACGCCGTTTTTCCTTCCCTAACATACTCCAATTGTCTGTTCGATATTGCACTATAAATTATATTTATCGCCTTCAAATCCTTTTTGTCCCAGTCTTCATCGTCTCTTTCGTTCTTCATTCTAGTTGTAACAACCTCGCATTCCTTATATTTGAGAAACATCGTGATTCTTTGCTTCCACATTCCATAATCCTCACCATCGAATATAGGTATCATGATTTCCGATCTCTCCATTTTAATTGATTCTTCTTTTTTTTTCTTTTCTTACTCAAGCGTTCCTACGTGCTCGAAGTATATTTTTTTTCTCTGAAAGTTTTTTTTTCTTTACTGAAAACTCACTCGCAAGATCGTAACCACGCACTAAATATCTTGCAAAACTAGTAACCACGCTCTGCTACCATGTTAAGGAAATTCGAGGATTTGGGAATACAAATAATTGACTATATTTCCCACACAACAGTTATACATCTATATTACTCTCTGAAGAACGTCTTGCACGCACGCTGGTCGCCAACCGACTATCCTAGATTCTTCTAACATCTGGCAACAGTCTTTTGTCTCCACTAAGACCTTGACGCCCTCTAACCCTTACACACACACTCTCATGTACAGTGTAAATGTATCACTTCCCTAACAAATAAGTATGTTATTTCGTTACCACTTATCTCGTTCATCTCGCTGCTGTGTGCTGCGTGCGCTGTTGCCATCCATATGCCTGCTCCTGAGTTGCCATATTCGCTCGTGCCGGCTGCTGATTGACGATGGAAGTTTCCACGCCCCCTGTTCGTATTGCCTTTGTTTCCTCTTCCTCTGCTGCGACCACGTGTTGACCCACGCCGATAACTGTTACTGCTTCCCGCTTGGACGCCATTTTGACACTCTCATGCAAAATATCCCACTCTTCCACATTTGAAGCATCCTTCCTTTTTTGCAGCAAAGGCATTAGTTTTCATTTCTCCTCGATTAGACTTATCTTTCTTTTCCGCTATTTCTATTTTATTCTTCACGCACGCTACCGTTTGTTTCTCTTCTTTCACTGCATCTATTATATCCGCTATGTAGCTATACTCTTCGGGTAACGTATTGTTTTCGCACGTTCGCTGGGAGACGCGATCTCGAAGAAGCGCGCCAACGGGAGTCGTAAATTCCCGTTACGATTTGCTAATCGACGCCGCGAATCGCTCGATCCCTTATTTCGTTTAGGATAATAAGGGTAGTTAAATGAAGGATAACGCTGTTGCTAACAGGTTATTATATATTTTCACAAACCAACAACTTCGGTGTAACACAAAATGAATATTTGTTATGAGATGACTACGAATGAGTGCGACCTGAGTCTCTAGACGGATTATCGCGTATACTGATGGATTTGTCGACTCATTGTATTCGAATTGCTGACCGCTTGACGAGATGCTTGATTGAGACTGACTGATCTTCGGGTGTAAACCCGGTCGAAGGATGTTGACTGTTCGAAGGATGTAAAGTCAGTGATGTTCGGAGACGATGCTGTGGCGGAGGAAAGCTAAGGATGGGTGTGTCTAGCGCACGGGACCATCGGATTTGTTGGTGACGATTTTGACTAAGGGAGTGAGGGAAATAGTCTTCGTTGTTAATTGGTTAAACGAAGGGTCTTAACCGCCCTCGAGAGAAAGTGGTTCGTGGGAGGAAAGTTGCATCATACGTGAGAAAAACCAACTTTCCCTTGTCAAGCCGTAGTAGACAAAGGTCTTTAGAAATGCTTTGGAAACAGACGTTTGTTCAGTTTGAAGGACCTCGACTAGGAAATTCCTAAGATTTATGGAAGATACTTGAGACTATTGAGGGTACGCAGTGAGTATCCGAAGACATCTGGTTGCCATCTTGCCCGCGGTGTGTGGCCTGGGCTAGGTAGAGTTACGCGACGTAACACGTATTTATCATGTAATTCAGCTTTTCCCTTTCACTCACTTTTGCGCCTGCACCTTTTAATTCATTTATTAATTTTTCAAGATCGCTAAAAAACGATGCTGAATCACTGTATTTATCAAGACTTATCTTCTCCAATCTCCTTCTGCACACGATCTAGTGCCGTCGATTCTTTCAAGTACACTTCGTCGAACTTTTTCATTATTTCATACGCTGTTTTTTCTTCCCTAATATATTCTAATTGTCTATTTGAGAAGGCACTGTAAATTATATTTATCGCCTTCAGATCCTTTTTATCCCAGTCTGGATTGTCTGTTTCAGTCTTCACTCTAGTTATAACAATATCACATTCTTTATATCTCAGAAACATTGTTATTCTTTTCTTCCACATACCGTAACCCTCGCCATCGAATATCGATAGCATAATTTCCGATCTCTCCATTTTAATTGATTTCCTATTCTTTACTCAAGCGTTCCTACGTGCTTGAAGTATTTTTTCTTTTATTTTATATTCTTTGAACGTTTCTTCCCTTACTAAACTCGCAAGACTAAAAACCACGCACTAAATAGCTTGCAAAACTAGTAACCACGCTCTGCTACCATGTTAAGGTATAGAGAGGATTCGAAAATACAAATAGTTTACTTTATTTCGCACACAACAGCTATACATATATATATTACACTCTGAAGACTTCGATAACCTTCTTGCACGCACGCTTGTTGTCAACCACCTCCTCTAGATTCTCCTAACAGCCTCCAATCGTCTTTTGTCTCTACTGAGACCTGGACGCCCTCTGACGCTTACACACACATTCACGTGTACAGTGTAAATGTATCATCTACGTAACAAGATCATCAACGTAAAATCCTACCGTCCTCCCGAACATCATAAAACCGAAATAAATAAACAGATGACTGAAATGTTAAACAAAGAGATTATAGAACCCTCCGACTCTCCCTATAACTCTCCTGTCTGGGTCGTTCCAAAGAAAATCGACGCATCAGGGAAACAAAAGTGGCGAGTAGTGATTGACTTTAGGAAGTTAAACGAACTAACAGACCAAGACGCGTATCCACTACCTGACATTAACGATATACTATCACAGCTAGGAAATAAGAAATATTTCTCCTCTTTAGACTTATCCTCAGGGTTCCATCAAATACCCATGGACGAGAATTCAAAGAAATACACTACATTTAGCACACCATAAGAACACTTCCACTATAATAGAATGCCATTCGGGCTCAAGAACGCACCTGCTACCTTTCAAAGAATGATGGATACCACGTTAAGAGGTTTGATTAACAATCATTGTTTCGTTTATCTCGATGATATCATTATATTCGGGCAATCGATGGAAGAACATACTAAAAACTTAGTCATTATATTCCAAAGACTCGGGAAAGTAGGTCTAAGAATACAACCAGATAAATGTGAATTCTTAAAGCCCGAATTAGAATATCTAGGACATGTAGTGACAGCAGATGGAGTAAAACCTAACCCTAAAAAGATAGAAGCAGTAAAGAATTTCAAACTACCAAAAAATCCTACAGATGTAAAATCATTCCTTGGGCTAGCTGGATACTATAGAAAATTTATTAGAAACTTCTCTAAAATTGCCAAACCTCAATCTATTTTTAAAGAAGGACATTTAGTATTAATTCATAACGATCATAAAGAACACAAGATAGATACTGAATGGCCAGGGCCATACACCATTGAAAAAGTGAAAAACCCCTTATTATGAAATAATAGTAAATCACTCGATTAGGAAAATACATGGTAACCGTATTAAACCTTACTTTCCAGGACGATCTTCACCTTCTTCATAGTTAGCTAAGCTAAACGTTATACCCCTTAATGGTAGTTCTATATATCAAGAAAAATTAGCTCATGCATACTTATATAGCGAATCCGTAAACGTAATTATAGGTTTAGACATTAAGGATATATATGCAAAACTCAGCGAAATTAAAAGATTTAGACTAATGTTAACAGAACATTTTAAAAGTGAATGCCCGTATTCCAATGAAATGATTACACGCGCTCGCAAAAGAAATTTAGACAATGTAATCATGCATATTAAATTTATGACACACACTTGTTACCGAAGAGGCTCATTGAATTTTGTTGGATCCATTTCTAGAAGTCTATTTGTAACTCTGGATAACGATAATTTAGAATTAATGAATAAAAATATAGATAAATTTTTTGATGAAAACAATAACTTAAAAACCAATATAACTTACAAAACAAATTTCAAAACTATAGCTTTACCCTTAACTGACAGTCTAGAAGAAATCCTAACAAAAATTGAAAACGCTCCAAAAATCATTAATAATGTATAATCGTATAGAATGCACCTCAATCAAATTTCCAACGAAGTAAACTCTCTTAATTATGAACATAGAATTAGAAGTCTTAAGAAATAGGAACTAAGTGTCTTATAAATTATTAGTTATATTGATCTAGCATTACTAGGAACATATGTATATTTAACAAAATAGGATTATTCGATATTATAAGCAAATGCCTACCTTCCAAATTATGTATTCGCGTATTATGTTGTAAAACCAAAGAAAAAAAAAGACACAGGTATAAGCAATATCTCTAGACCAATAGAGCGCACCTTTAAACACATATTCCACACCTGAAATACAACCATTACGAGAATTACCTGAAGACACCAATTCAGTCATCCTCGAAGCAAGGCATGTAAGATTCCAAAAGGGCATACAAAAGGAGGCACTACACCGAAAATAAGAGTCTGGAGGACCAGCCGCACTCTAACACTGGGGGAATGTAACGTCAACAAATATGTCCAACCGACTCAGGAAACCTGAACCGCCTTGCACACGACACCGACTCCCAAAATAAAGGATTATGAATTCGGCACGTAGGCATAAGATAAACGAACATCTAGAAGGGCTGGTTCTTGATCGAGGCTTCAGTCTTTCGGTAACAGTTTAATCGCACACTTGTAATCCTATTATAGAATAGAGGTATCTCGAACTCTGGTTCAAGAACCCAACATTTTTTTATTATTATTTTCCCATTACTTTTACGTGACAAGCAAAGCGTAACGATAAACAAACTCCGGGCAAAACAATGTTGCCGCTGCGTGCAATCGTCAACCGAGGTTGAATTTAAAGTTTTCGATACTCCCCCGAGTATAAATAAAAGAACACGATCGTTAAGACAGTTAGTATCGAACATTCTTATAGCGAATTAATATCGAACGAACGTAAGCATTACCTTGTATACACATATCGAGCAACACTAAGCGAACGACGACTAATTCTGTACTGCAAATAATTTTAAATACATTTGACTACACTAAGTATCAACTCGTCTGGTCATTAATCAACAACGCGTTTAATCGTCCTCCACATACATGTTGTATAAGCTACTATGTGTATATTTATTTATGTTTCCCATAGTACAGACGTATTCCTTATTTTATTGTAGCTGTGTAATTTCAGTAGTCTTGCATAAAGGACATCTGTTTTGTTGCAATTGTATCAGCTATTAATTGTAATACTTGAAGCGTTTGTATCTAATCGTCATGCATCTGTGGTGGCACTCGACCATGGAACTTTCCAACGGCTTCGCGACACAAAGCGCTATACCTTCAAAGCGTAAGGCCGACACGCCTAATGTACCATTGATATCCCTACAGTTCTTTCGCCGAATATTCGGAAGAATGCATACGCGGCAACCGTTGCGGACATCTAATAAACGCGTGCGTAGTGGAGATATCGAGGGGCAACAAAGAAAAGAATCCATTTGGTTTCGAATCAAAGATTCATTCTGCCCCGAGCTGCGGAGTGCGAAAGGTTAAGCGTCATAGCGAAGCAAACACAATTAGAGATACGTGATTATTGACTCTTGATAGTTAATCGTTAATCGTTAATCGTTGTTCATCGTTAATCGTTAATTGTTTTTGATCGTTCATCGTTAATCGTTAATTGTTGTTGACAGTTAATCGTTAGTCGTTAATTGTTGATCATAAATTGTTGACTGTTGATTGTTAATAATTTAATTAACTTTTTTGTTGAACATCAAGAGTATTTCTTGTGGGCACCTTCACCCACTATCCACCTCACATCGTTATTCTACATACGGAAGGCAAGATTGATATCAAGTTCGAAGGACAGACCGCAGAAGTCTGGTCTCTGCTATTACCACGAGACCTTTCGAGACCGCGCAAGGAAGTGCCGGGCCCCTTGCAACTGGACCCAGTGAAACGAGACCAGCCGTCCGTAAACGCGGCATGTGGCGATGGCTTTAGTATCCCATCGCATTTTCGTGACGGACAGGGCACCAAGGATCTCTTTTCTTGTGAACACCGGTGTCAATATAAACGTATACTCGTGCAACAAACTACGCGGATCCGCGAACAAAGATACGTACGAGCTGTTCGCGGCGAATCGAGTGGTCGAAGCAAACCGAAAACGCCTTTCGCGAGTCAAAACGCATCGTCTCTGACGCCACAATGTTAGTGTCACGACCGGCATACTTCAAATCCGATGGACTGACGATGGAGATAAAGATGTGGCGGCACTCGGCGACAATCGGCGGCAATATCGCTGAAGTGTCTAATGAACCATCAACATCCCAACGGTCCTTCCGCCGAAGGTTCTAGAAGAAAGAGCACGTGGCAACGGTCGCGGACGCCTAGCAAATGCAAATGCATGGTGGGGATGTTGAGGGATGACAAAAGAAAGTAATCGGATTCGATCGAAAGTCAAATCATAAGAGCTTCAGTCTTGGAAAGTCACGCCTAGAGTTTGGAAGTGGATTGTAAAGTGAATTGTTGTTAGAAAAAAAATAAAGTTTCTTTTTTTTATTTACACCTCAAATTTCTTTTTTTATTTTGTTATTTTACGTGACATTAGCGCATTCGGTATCGGCAACAGCGCGTGAACGACAAATGGCAGCCGCTAGGATTCGTTACAAAATCTTTGTCTCCCGTGCGATTAATTCTGTATTTAGAATAATTTTAAATATATTTGACAATATCAAGTATCAACTCGTCACGTCATTATTTAAATCATCCACCACAAATCCAAAAACAGAATAAGGAAAACAGAGAAACGAACAAATAGAAAATTAAGTTGCTAACATGTTTTTCTATAATAATATTTTAACATCAATATTGTAATACGCAATGTGTTACGCCGCCTAAAACATCTGCACGCCAGCCCGCGCGACCGGACAACAACCGACCTGCGTAACGTCACTTCGACCCTCAATAAACCTAAGGACCCACCATAACTTTCACTTCCCTGTATTGTTTCGCCATGTGTCTTCAATCCGTTTGTCTTGAAGAATTTCTAAAGCTTAAAAATATTCTCGAAACACAGTCGGTTTTTAGAGAGGTCCTTGGGTTTATTAGTCGCACTTAAAACACGGAGAAAGCGGGTATGCACCCATTAGGAAAATCCGAATAGCCCTGTAATAAAACAAGCTAGGTTTTTCTCACGCACACAGTCATCTATCCACCACGATGGTAGGAGACTCGATACTCATCCCTTCGAGCAGTAGTGCAGGTCATGACCAATCGACACCGCGCTTCGTGGCCCTCACTTTTTCTAACGAAAGTGGGAACAACGAATCCGCGTTCTTTAGGCACAGGGGCACACCCACACCGAACTTTTCTTCCGTATTAGAAAAAGAGCGACAGACAGTCTAAAAACTAACGCCTAACGCGGCAGTCTACACATAGCGCGAGAGTCGCATACTTCACGCAAATCTTTTGTCGGTTCTCGGTGTTGTCGAACACACATCTTCTCTCCTAAATATATTATAGTGCTAAGTCCATTAATACATTAATTTCCATTATAAGAGCCCTGCTCTAGCGTACATATCTATCGCATCTTCATGCGACAAGTTGTTAACTATTTATTTCTCTACGTCAGTGTAATCTAAGTGTTGGAAATATATAATTTATAATTCTGTGAATCACAGTGTTATACAAACTCAATCACCCCTATTATCTCAACGGAAATCAGGGGATCGATCAATTCGTGGTGTCGATTGTTATAATCGTAACGGGGATTTACGACCCCCGTTGACGTCTCTCCTCGCGATTACGTCTCCCCGCAATTGGTCGAAATTTACACAATGTGAAAATGAAAAAATTGGAAGCAACCGAACTACGGATGAAACTAAATCACTTCGCTGCTTGTAAAGATAACTTTTAGTGTTATAAACATAAGTCAAGTAGCAAAGAGCATAAATTGAATTTACCCAAACTCTTCTTGAAATCTGACAAAATGATTCTTTATTTTGTCAAAAAAATCTTTACGTATTTTCCATTCCCATTCGTCGCTTTTTTCAGTGGCGTGTTTATCGCTACGTCGAAACTCCGTCGGGTAGCAGTTAATTTCATTTAAAGTAGAAAACTATTCAGAAACGTGTATACGTTACACAGCAACAAACCAGTCGCCCTGTTATTACCTCGTTCTCAACAGTTCAAATTTCAGGGACAACCGACTACTTAGTATCGACCCAGTACGTCATATTTACTCGCCAAAAGAATTGTAAACGAAAATTGTAACCAGACGTGCCGTTAGTAACTACCATTTTTCGCGAAACTTCTTTTTCATTTGGCGGAAATTTAAACAAACCCCGAAACACCGTGGCGTTTTGCAACTGTCTTTAATCCTTTAAGATAAAAAAGATTGACGCAAAATTTTGACGGGATGAAATTTCACGATATATTCAGGTGAAACGATGCGAAATTAGAGCGAAGCTTATAATGGGAATATAGTTTGCTTGTCTGTTGTCATAAAATGAGATATGCAGAATATATTAAAAAATAGAGTATATGTAATACGAAACTTTATATTATTCATGTTATTATGGACAAAATATCACAATATGTTCATATATTTAAATCTCCTCCGAAAAAGATTATTGTATGTAGAACACAGTTTAACTGTATTTTGAATTCTTGTTTATCAGATCACAATTGATAAGTTGATATTAGGATGATTATCCTCATTTGAAACAATTTTGTGACTGTTACTTGTCAATATACTTTATATCTTATGTACATTTTAAATATAGTACGCAAACTCGAAGTTGCAAGGAACATTAATAAAAACTCAATATTTCAATAACGCCTTTCATGATTATAATTAAATATTTTTTCAAAATGTCGTATCAGTGTTACATCTAGCACCCCCTCCCCCACACACAAAAGTTTACCAATTTATAATATATGTACTAGTAGATTGACAAGTTACGATTTACAGGTTATATAGAATTCTATTTTATGATTTTATAATTTTTCGTTAAATACAATAATCAAATAACTTGCAAATAGTAAAATTTCATTTGTTTTATCGTCAAACTTGTGCAAGGGAACATATTAATGCTGGTAACTTTAGTGACTTGCAAAATTTCAATAGTGCAAGACAGGCCAGATATTCAATTGCAATTGGTTGCTATCCATATTTTCATCGGTCTTACAATAACCTTATGTTATCAATTATGAATTAAAAAGTTAATGAAATCACAACTCACCCAAGGCCAATGGGTATGACTTCTTTTCGAAGATCGATTGAAATCTCGAGTTTGTTGTTTGAGACATTCAGTTACCACAAGACAAAAACACCACTCCATTACAGCCGACGTAAACAAAACATGACAGATTCTTCCAATTCTCGGACAACAAACATAGGCATACATACTGTTTTAAAGTCACAGTCTGTCGTTGAACTTTCGCCAAGTAACTTGATACGCACATATACACGTCCCTCGAAATCAGTTTTCGACGAAAATACATACGTGACATGTTATGTTGCAACCGAACGTGAATTTCTCGCGGGAAATAGCCTGATATCGTTTATTTATGCGTCTCTCAAATACGAATTTTACTATACACTTCGTTTAAGACACGCCATTTTGCAAAACGATTATCGAAAGATTACTGCTTACATCGAGATCGAGAATAGATTCGCAGGAAGCTGGATGCCGCGATTTCTTCCCGCGCTTTACTTTCTTCCGAAGTTGTGATTGGTTGATTTCCTGCTGCCATATTCGGTTTCGCCGAGAATCGTGAACACGTACGCTGGAAGCAATGCGGGGTAATTATTTAATTTATTTCATAATATTATTTAACATATATCGTGAAAAGTTCTGAATATTCGGATTCTTCTGTTATCGTTTCATCGTATGTTAGCATTATCAGCTCTCGATATCGAATTGGCAAACAGAATTTTTCTCATACAAAGTAAGTCACATTAAGTATATGTATATGTATAGTCGAAGCAATGCAATTAAAAATTTTTCCATTTTAATTGCTATTATTTATCACAGACATTTTACCGAGCATTCATTTTATAAATCTTATACATACATATATATATATATATATATATATATATCGGGTTTACATTAGAATTAGGGTTAGGGGCGTGAAACGAATCTTCGTTTGGGTTACACGTTGTCGTTATGCAATGGAGAAGACATTGACTAGTGCAAATACGATTATTATAGAACCGGACAAGTAACCGCGGTAGTTAGGTGCTCGAGATACTAATGACAATGATCCTAGGTTCAATAACGAATCCGCGGTCAACGGGATGACAACAGAACGTACTCACAAAGTCTAAGTCTGAGAATAATCACTGATCGCGAAGGCGTTACTCTTGGATCGATGAGATCGCGAGCGAGAAAGCCTTTCCCGTCCCGATGATGCCACACAGGAAAACTATAACGGGGTGTGTCTAAGGATACGAGATCATCGGATTCGTCGAGAAAAGCCTTCGTTCAGAAAGTGTTGCTGCTAATTGGTTAATCTCCATATCGGTGGTTAGAAAAGGATGCTAGCCGCCCTCGAGGGAAAGTTGCTAGTGGGAGACGCCGCTCGTTGAAAAATATGTCTTCCCTATCTTCCCGTAGTTGGGACAAAGACTGTTTGTCTGTTTGAAGGACTTTAGTTAACTAAACCTTAAGATTTATAACGGGCCCTCGGGCTAGCCGAACATGTACTGCGGAGACGCATCGACATCTGGCAATCATCTTACTCGAAGAATAGGGTCTGCACGTGGCGAGCCACGGGACAGAAACCGTTGGAATGTTTACTGTCGCGTGTCGCCACAAATATTTCTTTTAAGGAGAGCTATAGAATTACTTCATACCTTTGTTAGGCAAAGCGTTCATCCCGTGACCGCGGCTACGTTCGGCGACTGACTGTCGCCTCGAACCCAAGCTCATTATCACAATTCTCGAATAATTACAATCGGGTTGAATAACTACAATTGTTCAATTACAGCTATAGTAGACTCTAGGTTACAATGTTGCGGGATTATCCAAAATTCCAAAGGCTCCGGTGTTCTTTCATCTCCGACACGGCCATCCTGACTATCACACGTCCTCGTGTGTAACTAAAATATCGTATTTCTTACATTAGATTCGATACAACTGACATTATTTGCGATTTAACTAAATGTCCAAGTAAGTCAAGGGTCCAGTGCAATAACAAAGTTTCGTTCGGAGGTTTGACAACAGAAAAATAAAAGAGAATAGGAATTTGTAATGTTATAATTTGTATTCAAAGTGTTAGGTGCGTTCTGTGAGTCGCCAGCCAGACCGTAATGACACAACAGATCATTTTCGATTTCGTACACCGGTGAACCTCAGTTTGTTGGATCATATTGCCACGTTGGGTGCATTACACCCAGAAAGCACGTAAGCCCACTCAACGGGTTACAACAAAAACACATCAACCCTCTCAACGGGTTACAACAAAAACACATCAACCCACTCAACGGGTTACAACAAAAACACATCAACCCACTCAACGGGTTACAACAAAAACACATCAACCCACTCAACGGGTTACAACAAAAACACATCAACCCACTCAACGGGTTACAACAAAAACACATCAACCCACTCAACGGGTTACAACAAAAACACATCAACCCACTCAACGGGTTACAACAAAAGCACATAAAACCACTCGGTGTATTACTATGACCACAACGCAGTGTTAATGATCCTCTGAGGTCAGTGTACTTGCATCGTTATTATCACCGCCGTTGTCATCACCGCAGACGTCTAACTCAGCAGGGACGCAACCTTCTGGCATTTTTCTCAGTCTGTCGTGTCTGTCCTTATATGATCGTTTGCCGTCTAAGGTTTTTAGGGTATATCTATCTCCTTCCAAAATCTCGGCTATTACGAATGGACCCCTGAATTTCGGATCTAACTTCGTCTGGTTTCTTTCCTCGTTTTTACGTAACACGAAATCGCCAAGGTTGAACCTAACTATTTTAGCTTTGTTTTTGTCGAACCTATCCTTATCGTATTTGGCGCAGTGATACATCGAGCATTTTCGACGATCGCATTTGCGTCTAAGTTAGTTTCGCTTAGTAAGGAGTTATCCCGGTGATCGTGGATTCGTTTGAACTCAAACATTGCTAATAGTATTATTTAATTTAATTATTCGTAGATCGTATTATTCATTAGGCTTAGTGTTTGTTAGACTTATTATTAGTTGTACTTATTATTTGTTAAGCTTAGTGATAGACCTGTATATATGTCTAAATAAAATCTCGGCTTTGTGAAACGATGGCTAGTCCACACGAAGAGTCGTCGCGCGCCCAAAATTCGAATCGTGACCCGACATATATATATATATATATATATATATATACAAGATATATATACAAGAAAGAAGATACAAGAAAGAAGATACAAGAAAGAAGGAATATTATATTAGCGGCATTTTTGTAGCCATTATATAGGGTTTCGATCGCATAATTAATCAGTATCAACTTACCAGTCTTTAACGGAAGGACAAAAAGAAGAGCAGACGACACACAGACCGCAATCATGATCATTTTCAAGTAGAATCTCAAACTGCCGTACATCTTAGAAAACTTCGTTAGTCGTAAGGGATCAAAGGATGATGTCCGCGCTAGGGAAAATAGATGAGAAGCGGCTATTTCAACAACCACCGTGTAGGTACTGCACTAGCCAGAAGTATCTGCGACAGAAATCAGAATACACTCGTTTTCGCATGGTTGGATCAATTTCGCGTGGGACTAACCTGATTGAACCTAACGCGGGATAATTGCTCAACTCACGACTTTAACCAGCCCGCTTGATTCTCTGTAAATGCTTGAAATTGACGCTTGGATTCTTTCCAGATTAACTAGCTTTGCCCCTCCCTCCCTTTATCTATTTTCTTAGATCGACTTAGACTGCCACAATATATTATCTTTCTTCTTTTCTTTCCTTTTCTTTCCTTTTGATCTTTTAAAGCCCTAAATCGCTGGCTATTTTGTATACTATATATTTTGTACACTCAATTACTCTGTAAGTCATAAGTACATATGTTTTACAACGTTATTTGTCATATTTCAGTTAAACCCCAGAAAAGCCAGAAATATATTTTCAGCATGTTTTAACGCGCCCCTGGCAAAGATCTCAAAAACGAGTTGCGGCACAATTTAAAGCGACAAATAGCATCGCGTGTCTCGTTGTGGTAACACACGGTTCGCCAGTTTTTTTTTTTTTTTTTTTTTTTTTTTTTTTTTTTTTTTTTTTTTTTATATCGGTGACTGCCATATTCTCTTGAGTTTCCAAATCGTAAAGAATCTTTCCCCAGGGATTGGTCAACTGTGTATGTCCCCATGCGACGTAACTTGCTTAAGGAACACGAGCCGGTGATATGCAGGCAACGTATAATTGATTATCATTCGCTCTGAAACGCTGAAGTAATGACCAGTGCAGTGGTCCAGTGGTCATATTGAATGCCGCTGGATATATCAGCATTTGGCAACCTAACCCAGAGAAGCAGGAAATATGAAGCTACCGAATACCAATTAACTTCGTAGTTGCACGGTTCACATTCCATCATTTCTGAATATGCGAGGACAGTCCTCTTATTGTGCTTTTAATTCTTTTATTTGTTTCATTTTCAGCAAATATACTGGTTTTTTTAAATTAAGCTTCTGTTTATACAGAGTTACAGATTATATTAATTTTATATAGAATATATTTAAGAAAGATATTTAATTTTTTGCTAGTTAAGTATTGATCGATTAAGTTACTGTACCTTTGTTCCGATAAATGCGTGCCATTTCCTCGAATCTAATATCATAGCAAATGCCAATACCTATTTTGCAGCCCTTCACATCGAACGTCGTTAGGGAGTTACCAGGACTGAGTGAATCACTCTCTCGAAAAGTAATCTTATTAGGAATGTCGATGTCGAATAGATGTACCTAATAACATAAAAATGTAGTCGCTAATTCTATTGCTGCAACTTTTGTAATTTAATATCAAAGTTACCAACTCCTAAACTTTAATTATTTTTTATTTAATAACTGACAGCGTTTTTATCACTTTCTTTTATTAAAAAATCTTATCATTTAATAATGTTTAAAAAGGAGAAAAAATAAGTATAATAATATTTTAAGTATTTGAAAAATTTATACAACACAAACACATTACAACAAAAATGGGCGTTTCCCGTATCATAACGTATTTTATAAACCGTAAATTATAGAATTGGTTATAGTATACGTATGTACATATGTATATTCCTAAATTATTCCTAGATAGAGTCACTTTCTTCGCCCCAATATTTTCAAATTCAAAGCCATAAAGGAATATATTACTTACCTTTCGGTGTTTTGCTATCAAAGTTCCATCGGGACCCCAAATAGTACAGGTATTGTACAATTTATCGCCCTCTATTTCAGGCATCGTACCACCAACTACATAGATGTTGTTTTCTTTAGCTGCGTTCGATGAAGCAACGCTCGTTTCACCATCAGGAATACTCTCGGCGTATTTTGGAAAGTACTCTGCGTTGCAATATTTCAATTAATGAAATGTCTTTTGTTCCAACCATAAATTAAATTGAAATGTTTGTCAGTTTTTTATTTTTTAAATTATTAAAATAACTAAGTTTTATATTTCGACTTAATTAAATATGCAATTACTTAGCTAATAGTATATATAATAAATTGTTTCTACAGGTTCAAAATGAAAAATGAATATTTAGAAATATTTAATTACGACAATGCTATTTGTGTTAGCATCAGTGGCTTGTTACTCAACGACTTTGCTAGTACTTTTTGAAACATAAAGTTAGTTTTCAATTAACACTTATACTAGAGGCGGAATTATAAATGCAAAATAATTGATAATACTAATTTATAAGTACCTAATTATTAGTATCTTCAAAAATATATTTATACAAAAATCACGATAATCATGAAAATGGGGAAATCCTATATTCTCGAATCAATTCACAATTTATTTTGTATATTAATTAGATTCCGCGCTCATCAGTACGTACTCACTGGCGAGATCGAGAAAATGTATCGGCAATTCCTCGTACGACCAGAGGATCGGAAATATCAAAGGATATTATGGCGCAGCGCGAGTGGAGAAACAGAAACATATGAGCTTAACACCGTAATACTCTTATCATAGAAATAGAAGCAGTCCTCAATTCCCGCCCGCTAACTCCTATCTCCACCGATCCAAATGATCTCCTAGCCCTCACTCCCGGACATTTCCTCATTGGCGATTCATTAATGTGCTTACGTGATCGAGATTTCAGAGACATTCCATCGAACCGACTCTCCAAATGGCAGCATATCCAACAGCTTAAACAACATTTTTGGAACCGCTGGCATAAGGAGTATTTGAACGAGCTAACCAACCGCAATAAATGGAGCAAGGGTGGACACAGCATCCAAAAGGGCACAATCGTCATCCTCAGAGAGGACAACGTTCCCTCCATGCATTGGCCTCTGGGCCGAGTTCATCCAGGCGCCGATGGTGTTGTCACGTAAAATAACAAAATAAAAAAGGAATTTGAGGTAAAAAATAAAAAAAAGAAAACTTTATTTTTTTTCTAACATCAATACACTTTACAATCTACTTCCGAACTCTGGGCGTGACTTTTTAAGACTGACTCTTATGATTTTACTTTCGATCGGATCCGATTACTTTCTTTTGTCATCCCTCAACATCCCCACCGTCCATGCATTTGCTAGGCGTCCGCGACCGTTGCCACGTGCTCTTTCTTCTAGAACCTTCGGTGGAAGGACCGTTGGGATGTTGATGGTTCATTAGGCACTTCAGCGATATACATTGTCGCCGAGTGCTTTATCTCTATCGTCAGTCCGTCGGATTTGAAGTATGCCGGTCGTGACAGTGTCATCCGGACAGCTACAGTTCAGACGGCAAAAAGCATTTTGGATCGGGGCGTCAAAAGGCTTGTCCCACTGCCAATTCAACCCGATCTCGAGAAACCCGAACAACTAGCCACCGAGACGAAATAAGATGGGAACTTCAACCACACCTCGCTAGTTTGATCGGTACCCTCTCAACGGGGGGAGAATGTTACGCCATGCGGCTTACCATAGGTCATATTCTTAACTATCGATCGCGGCACTATAATGTCGCAGACGGACCGTCGCGTCTGCCCGGCAAACAAACATTGTAGTGGCAAGCGCATGATTCATTAAGCAGGGCGACTTCCAGAAACGTCGACTCGTGGTCGTTATTTTACCTCGCGTAAAAGAATGTGGCGTGATCCGAACGTAGTGGGGGTCGCCTTCCAGAAAAAACGAAAAAAATCGAAAGGCGTTCAGAACTTTTCGAGAAGTCGAACCGTCAACACAGGTGGTATGTCGCGCATTACTTATCAACCAAAACGCAGTTACATTTTTTTTGTTCCATTTATATCTTTCTAGTTAATAAGTTGTTGAAATAAACATTAATTTATTTGTGTTAATTCTGTGGAATTTCATTGAACTACTGAACTGATCAGTTCGTGGCGTCGATTATTTAATCGTAACGGGAAATTACAACTCTCGTTGACGTGCTATCTCGCGATCGCGTCTCTCCGCGAACGGTCGAAACAAAATGATTCACTAAAAACTGTCCTGAATTCCTAAGAACTTATTTACCGCAAAACTGACAAAGTGTTTATTTAAAAAATGAGGTTGAAGGTAGTCCTTTTCTTTCATTTCATTCATTTTCATTTTCTTTCTTAAGTATGGCTAACACAATATCTAATCAATTAAAATTTTATATTTTCACGTGAAAAGTTTCTTTAGATAATTATTATCAACATGATGACTAACTCTTACGGATTAATACGTGTCTGTAGGGCAATCCGGTGGACTCGATCGGCTTTTTACTTCGAAAGTTGAGTAATCGGTGTCGCTTTCTTACGCATCTTTGAACTGTATAAATGTTTTAAAATTGTTTGATCCAGAATGTACCACACCGGACAATCAAGAAGGCAGGTGCCTTGACTACAGAAAATGTAAACCTCTGCAAGAAATATGGCAGATACAGTACCGTACAGCCACCGATTTTTATAGACGATCAGTGTGCAGATACCAGGGCAATGTTACGATCGTTTGCTGTCCGAACGATCCAAACAAAGAGAAGAGAGAAATTTTAATAAAAACTGTGTATAAGTATAAGGCTTTGCGACCACCATACTGAGGTTTTAGCAACGTCTCTCATACCAGGGTGGTCGATGGTAAACCAGCTGAACTTGGTACGTTTTATGTCTTTCTTTCCGATTAATAATAAGCCATTTACTGCAAAGAATGAACTTTAAAGGCATTAAACAGCACATCAATGTACATTTCAATTAGACTAAATAATAATGCTATGATTTTATCGGTAGTAACTTTACTTATTAACTTGAATTATTTCTTTCTTTTACTTCATGTTAGGAAGAGTATCTTTTTGCTTGAAATAAAAAATTGATATAGGAGTAATAATATGGATAGAGATCAAAAACTGTTAGGGCAGAAATTACACGTTTGAACTTTATAGTTCAGTATAGTTCAAATAGAAATTATATAGAATTATTTAATAATTTGTATTCCACTGGAATAAAAATTTAATTTCTGTCTTTATCAAATCTCTGTTTCAGAGTATTTGTACGTATGTACTTATCGTCTGCTGTATGATCGAATTTCGAATAGGTAATAATCGTTGTTACTCGTTATGTGAGAAAAAATTATGTATATTCACAACTATGACTATTGCATTTTAGGCGCTTGGCCATGAATCGCTGCATTAGGTTTTCGTAATCCCCGAAACCCAGACAAACCACTATGGAAGTGCGGAGGTTCCCTGATATCGGCTAGGCATGTTTTGACCGCAGCACATTGTGCACATATGGATGGAATAGAAAACATACACAATCATAATATTGCCATTCTTAGATTGGTGGAGGAGGTGCCATTTTCGAGTAAGTCCTCAAATATATATATATATATATATATATATATATATATATATATATATATATATATATATATATATATATATATATATATATATGCTATTGAGTATTACTGAAGTATCATATCCTGAAATTTCTTACTGTACACATATATTGTGTCATAAAGCGTGTATAATTCTTTCTCATACTTTTGGTCATTAGTTTCCTGCATTTTCATTTATTTTTTTATTTTTCAGGGTACGTATATCCCATTTGTACGAAAGAGCCCCTACGAAAGAGCAACTTCGTCGGCTATAACCCCCTTGTTGCTGGATCGGGAGCATTAAGATATAGTAAGTGATATCAATTTTATAATAAAATTAAATAGTTCCAGTCTTAAATATCTTTCTTATTTTCTTCGTAGGACGACCACGACGTAATGCATTAATGGAAGTACAAATGCCAGTGATTAAGAACGCCGAATGCAAAATAGCTTATTCCAAATTTCCTAATGCACCTGATATCACTGATGGTATAATATGCGCCGAACATGCTCAGGGTGGAGAGGATTCTTGTACGGTAATTAAGTTACAGAGTTACTACAAACTATACGGTATCTGAAGACACGTCGATTCGAATTAACATCAAATCGACGTCTTAAACATTAAAAATAATAGATAAACACAATTTAATAGTTTTGCCCACTTCTCACACCTCGTTATGGTATTTAATCTAATTTCCTCTAATCTTAGTTTTGCTCAAAATACATATAACATGTACGTTATAAATTGGAGTATTTCAATACACAAATCAATAGAAGATTATTACTGTATATAAGTATAATTTCAATACAATTCGATCGATATATTTCAGTATCTTTGATTAAAAATTTAACGATCCTTTCAGGCTGACCGCGGCGGATCACTGCTGATACAACATGAATTAACCTCGTATTTAATAGGTATTGTGTCTTATGCTTATAAGTGCGGCACAGCTGGGTATCCCAGCGTTTACACTAGGGTCACATCGTACCTTGACTTCATTCTCCAAGCGATGCAATAATATGATATTACTGTTCCATAAATATCATTGTGTAAAAAACGTAAAGTTGGATTTTCTTATTGTGGAGATAAGAAACAGCTCAAATTTACATTGTTTTGTACGTTACAAATTATAGGCTTAAAATGTACGAAATGTAACTTTGAAACGACACTAATTTTTTACGCACGATAAACCTCCACAACTTAGGTATGTAAAGATGATAAACGTATATTAATTCTATTAATTTGGTAATAATAAACCAACTTTCTGAGAAGTTCTGTAAATTTCGTTTCTTTTGTATCAAGAGAATAATGGAATATTCCACTTAGATCGTATACTTCTTGTATGTACGTACAAAATTTTCCGGCTAATCTAAAACACTTCATAAGATAGAGAGCTTCTGGAAATTCGGACACAGAGAGTGCATAAAATACAAGATAAGTCTCGTGTCTTTCAAAATTATTTTTTATTCGCTAAAAACGTCCTGTGTACTCATGCAATCACATGCAACCTCGAAACTTCACTTATTTTTTATCACTTTCCAATTCAATACACAGTTTCTGCATTTTTGACTATATGTAAGAGAAATTTCCATTCAGCCAAAGGTGTACTTACAGATTATAGATTCCTATACGACTCTCAGTAAAAATTTATCCGCACTCCAGATAGTTAAAACTTCTGTCGACCGTATTGATCCATCTGCACTCTTCGTATGACGTCAATATCTGTTCAGTGCTGCTGCGCAGGTTTCTTTGTGTTACGTCAATTCGTTTGTGACCGTTGCGCGAGTAATGGCGCTTTGCAATGGTGATTTGCAGGAAAACAGTGCAGGATGCTGTGATTCGTTTCTTGTGGTCGGAGGTTATGTTTGATGCCTATATTTATCAAAGATTTAATGCACATTATGGAGAAAGTGTTTTGTCACGAAGTGTGTTTGAATGGGCACAAAAGTTCAAAGAAGATCGCACAAGTGTTATGAAAAAACAGCTGGACGCCCGTCCACATCCACGATGACAACATTGAACGTGCTCATGAACTTATGCTCTATGGAATAGACGAGTGACAGTGGATAATGTGGCAAATCATTTGCAAATCAGCCACGGCTCTGCTTATGCAATAGTACACGACAGATTTGGATTTTAAAAAGTTTGTGCGAGATGGATGCCGAAAAAGCTGATGAAAAGGTGAAGACGACGATGCATTCGTGGTTCGCAGCTCAGCCCAAAACATTTTTTAATGAGAAAATATAAAGGTCCTTCGGCAAATGGACAAAGTGTATACAGAAATCGAGTGATTATGTCAAAAAATGATGTATGTCTTTTTTGACAATTGCTTAAAATAAATTCTACACCGACAGAGCGGGTAACTTTTTACTCACCCTCGTAAGACACTTAAATTTCCAATCTATTATGATGAATAAAAGAGCTTATACTATTAAATCTAATTGTATTTTGTTGCATGAGAGTACACGTGTATGTGATGTACATTACCTTTATATCCCCTTGAACGCTTCAATATTGCGCATATATACTATATTTTGTACAGCTTCTATAAAATTTCGTATGTTTGTTTAGGCTGTTAATCTAGAGGCTGGAGTACAAAGAAGTGGCACAATGATGTGGGCTGATGACATTTATAATTATCAAGGAATCACCCCTACATTCGCTCAGGTATATATCGTTGACTATAATGTATTTAACATATATGATTGTTAGAATATTAATAATTAATTTTTAATTCTATCAGAATTTTAATGAAACTGTCCCTTGGGAAGGAAGAACTGATACCTTGATATCACGGTTTGTACATCCTATATATACGACAAATTTTAGAACATTATATAACGAAGAACCAGATCGTCGTGGCCATGTGATGTGAATAAAAGGACTTGAATTTGATGATATTTTTATAATGTTAGATAACATAACTAAGTATCTTCACAGTAAGATAGGATGACATGGTTTACATGATCTTAATGTTGTTCACTCGAGTGATGATATTATAAGGAAAAGTGTAATATCACAGGTAGGATGATTCATAATTTAGAACTACTAACTCATGTATGTATTAAAAATTAAAGAAATATATTAAATTTTATAGGATATTTATGTTTAGTAACCAGTAATTCAGAGATTGGTATTCATGGTTACTATAACGAGGCTGTAGAAACGCACCCTTTCTTCTTTGCAAATGGTCCTGTATTTATGTCTAAGCCGAAACTGGAACCTCTGAATAATTTAGATTTATTCTTGTTATTTTCTAAAATACTTATCTACAGTATACCATAAGGAATGATACCGTATCGCACCTAATCAAGTGCCTTAAGAAACATCAACAGGATATCACAGTAATCCCTTATCGACTGATATGTAAGTAAAAGTTATCTGTCATTGTTATACACAATTATGTGTTAGTGTTATACACAGTTATTTATCATTTTCTATTAATTCAGTTGTAGCCACTACAATATCTATGACACTGGTAGTAATTATAAGAACAATAATGATGTTCTATAAGAGGAAATGATGATTAGGAACAAAAACTTACAGGTAAGTCAAAGTATATGTTATTTGCCATTTGAAAAGAAAGTTACTAACTTGGAATTTTTTGATAAATAATAATTGTGCAAAATATATTGGATTTCAAATTTGTCAAAAATTGAAATTTAAGAAGCATTGTAATAATATAACATTAATATTTTGATTTTTCAGGAGATATCATGCGGTGGATGGATAATATGTAAAAAATATTAAGCAGTATATGAATTTTCATATTGCGTAGAGATAACAAAATGAATTTTAAAAAATGTCGACATGGTAATAAGAAATAGCATCATGACAAAGAATATATAAACACAGTTTCATTTTTTATAAATAAAAATTTGTTGTTCCAGATTTTGAAATATAGTGAAACGTTTAATTAGTATCTTAATATCTTTAAATAATTATTATTTTAGAATCAATTGTAATTGTATCATACGTACTTTTGAATTCGTGCAAGAACATATGTTATTTTGAAGTAGTTATTATTAGGAAATTGTTAGACGCGAACAGTATGCGAAAAGTTAGTATGTAGTGTAATAATTATCAATCAAAGCACAAGAATTAAATTCTTTAGGAAAAAATTTCCGGAATTTCTTATTTACATGATTATAAAGAAATCCATAACAAAAAGGAGCTGCTTTCTAATACTTCTCTTCCTTGTAATGCCTACGTTAACAATAACGAGGTTCGACTTTTTGTTTTTAGAGGGATACTGGAAAATTTGAAAGTACAGTACCATTGGGAAGAAAATCACGATATTGAAAACGATATTTGCAAGTAAATTTCCAAAAAATCTGTTTTCAAATTTTCGCTTTCTATTTCACATTAAAAGAAAGGGAGGGCTGCCTTCTTTTTCTGCAAGACAAAACAAACATTCTGAATCTCGTATCAATGAATGATGTCAATAAGTTATTTTTCTTTTCAGATTGAACAATATTCCAGATTTATTCATAATTTCATACTATGCGAAGAATAGACTTTCATAGGTATATAAAGGAAATATTAAGTATAGGAAAACTCTTTTTCGTTGTAGGTGACATATGCTTCACGGTTGAACACATGTATTTTTGAACACATATAAATGAAAAAGTACTCTTATGGAGAAAAAGAATTGATACCTTCGATTGACATTAGATAATGTATATAAACTTATGAACAATCACTATCACTATCAGTTTGTATTTTAGGTGCACACGCAGATTTGTTGGAGTTCTTATAAAATGTACTTCCTGTACGAACGTTTTATTCTTCCAAATTTTACGATACTATGTCTCATATGATAACTATATGGATTAAACGTAATATAAATGATCCGAAAATAGACTCGAACGACATTAATTGTCTTTCTATTTATACCAATATCGAAAATACAAGTAAAGCTGGAGCAATAGTATGCAAGAATGGACTATTTATTATTTTAAACCAAATCATAGCATATTCAGAATGCACAGTATTATCATGAAACGACGAGTTTTATGTTAATTCCGACCGATTACAATACCTTTCTTTCGTTTACAAGGAACGACGAGACTGGCAGTTGCGTGATTTCCAATGCAAAAGCCGCGATATCTGCACGATAACCTAACCTCAACCGATTTTGTTGTACTATTCTTACGTGGACTTCGTTTGTACCACTTTCGTAACAAAAATAGAATACGTAGAACACAGCATTCCGTTATGCGATATTGTCGATTCCTAACATCCGAAAAATCAGAGATAATTTTTTCCCTACAGTTGTACATTTGTGTGAAAAATTACGAACGTAAAGTTGTTTGGTGCATGCACAGTCCTCCCCTCCGCTGCATTTGCGTGGACATGCTAGAAAGATTCACTTTTCCACGGTGAAACTGTATGTATTATAATTTCATTTTTACAAAGGTCGAACATCCTACTATGCATAAATTTAATATTAATATAAGCAGGTTTCGTGTTAAGTATTACATCTGACGTATAAGCACACGTGTGTACGAGCCTTGGTTTTAAATGTCTTATAGTAGACACCGAAAAGATTATTCAGTTGGATATCTGACTCAACATCAATATTTTACTAGGAGATAACATGTTAAGAACACGTTGGTGGATGGCATGGGAGATGATGAATGAAGACATACTTCTGTGAGATACATAAAATAGTAGTCAGAACGTATTTTGGCGCTTGGGGACAGCAACAGCTTTTTTTTTGTTTTTATTTATTTGTTGAAATTACAATCAATTCTCGCGTTGAGAATTTTCAGTAATTTTTCCGGCGTGGCGCAGTGACATGGCTGTTTATTTACAATAAGTTAATACTTATTATAGATAGGTATAATTTATAAGTATTATAAGTAAGTGCATATGCTTAATTTGGATAATTAAATGAATCTAACGTTTAGGTCTAGCGAGTAGTGCCTCTTCAGCCTGCGAATCTGGTCCGTCGTATCGAGTAGTCCAGTGATTAGGGGGTTTCGGTGTTTCTTGACTCTTTTGCTATATCTGTCGCTATATTTTGCTATTTCCTCTTTGACTGTAGGTATCTTGAGGTCGCGATGGATGGTTTCGTTGGTAACATACCAAGGTGCGTCTATTAAGGCTCTTAGCGCTTTCGATTGGAATCGTTGTAGTATTTCGATGTTGGAGTTACTTGGACAGCAACAGCTGGTGATACTGTCATACACCTCCATTTATAAACTTTCGAAAATCGATGTGACCTTCAAACTTTAGTGTATTCTGTTTCACAGCACAAAATGTTTCCGAAACGTAAGTTTATTGTTACAATAAACTTGACTAGTGGCTCTGAAATACTATCCTTGAAAAAACAATGGGGAAATTGGAGCAAAAAAAAAGAAGGAAATAAACAAAGACCTTGTTGGTTCGTAAAAATAAAATATGCTACAGGAAAAATTTTTTCCAACGGATTGAGATGCGACAAGCTTTAAAAGCTATGACGCGAATCGAGCGTTTGTCTACAAGAGCGCATTTTCGGTGGATATATATGTCGGAATGACATTGGGGATAGGGTTGTCGGTGTTTGAGGAGTCTTCATTGAAGGTAGCTATCGTTGCGGTGTAACGAAGATACGATTTATTGACACAGGTATGAATAACACAGGTTTTGACAATCTACCACGGCGGTGAGACGTCCGCGACACTAGTGACAGTGGTCTCCGGTTCAATAACGAATCCGCGGCCAACGGGATGACAGATGGGCGTTCTCGCTGAATCTAAGTCTGACTCGTAAAAATAATTGCTGAGCGTAAAGACGTTACTCTTTGGTCGACGGGAGCGCGTAAAAGAATGCCCGTCCCGTCCCGACGATGTCACAGAGGAAAACTATAATGGGGTGTGTCTAAGGACACGAGATCATCGGATTCGTCGAGGAAAGCCTTCGTTTAGGAAGTAAGGGAAATTGACGTTGCTGCTAATTGGTCAATCTCCATATCGGTGGTTAGAAAAAGATGTTAGCCGCCCTCGAGGGAAAGTTGCTAGTGGGAGACGCCGCTCGTTGAAAAATATGTCTCCCCTATCTTCCCGTAGTTGGGACAAAGACTGTTTGTCTGTTTGAAGGACTTTAGTTAACTAAACCTTAAGATTTATAACGGGCCCTCCAGCTAGCCGAACATGTACTGCGGAGACGCATCGACATCTGGCAATCATCTTACTCGAAGAATAGGGTCTGCGTGTGGCGAGCCACGGGACAGAAACCGTTGGAATGTTTACTGTCGCGTGTCGCCACGAATATTTCTTTTAAGGAGAGCTATAGAATTACTCCATACCTTTGTTAGGCAAAGCGTTTATCCCTTGACCGCGGCTACGTTGGGCGACAGACTGTCACCTCGAGCCAAAGCTCACCGTCACTAATCTAGAACAATTACAATCGGATTGAATAACTACAATTGTTCAATTACAGCTATAGTAGACTCTAGGTTAGAATGTTGCGGGATTATCTAAAATTCCAAAGGCTCCGGTGTTCTTTCATCTCCGACATATAATTATATAATGACTCATTGAAAACCAGCTTTCATTTTTTGTTGATAGTATGGTAAGAAAATGTGAAGTTCGAACGCTTGTAACGATTGCCTGAGTTGCGTCATCCTTGGTTTTAGGAAAAGATAGGGAAGTCACTGAAGGGTGTCGCGGCTTCGATGTCTTTCGTAGCTGCGACGCGGAGGCCTCTCGGTTGTTCTTTGAACAATCGTCAACGTGGACGAACGTCAAAGCGAAACCACGCGAATTCGGCATTTCCGATAATACGGAACTCTGTAAACGCGACTGCGTTGAATTCGTTCGATTAATTCCTAGCAGTATCTATAAACAGTGAACTTAAGGCCCCATACACAACTGCATACGCTAGGTTGTAAGAAATAATAGCTATATAAGTATGTAGCGGCGCATGAGTTAGAGAACGATGCAAATCGAGAGCGACTCATATTATTGTTTTGCCTCGTGACACTTACACAGTCTTGACGTACATGTAACGTCAACAAATATCTCCAACAGACTCAGGAAACCTGAACAGCCTTGCACACGACACCGACTCCCAAAACAAAGGAATATGAATTCGGCACATAGGCATAAGATAAACGAACATCTAGAAGGGCTGTGTCTTGATCGAGTCTTTCAGTCTTTCGGTAACGGTCAAATCGCACACTTGTAATCCTATTATAAAATAAAGGTACCTCGAACTCTGGTTCAAGAACCCAACATTTTTTTATTATTATTTTCCCATTATTTTTACGTGACATTTTGGCGATCCTGCCAGGATCCATTCGCTTCAGTGTAAACGAAGTTACGATTTCGGTCTACGGACATTATTGAAGATCGAAGGATTCGAACTACTTGTGTTATGAACTTTGCTGTCAATAATTTACCACGGTGGACCAAATTAACGGGGCCACTGTCAGCATAGAACAAATCAACAGAACGAGTTTGACACTCAAACGCATTTGAACGCGCCACAGAGGAAAACACCGCAAGGGAACCTCATTCTACGAACTTACGTATCAAGGTGAGAAAAGTCGGAATTCTTTTAAACAATATAGAACGCGAAAAGTTAGTTTCTCTAGTAACTCTAGCGAAGAGACAATATGAACAAGAAAGACACAAAAGCCGAGACAAGTTTACCCTCTACAAGTGGAGTTCAAAATAAAACGGGAACACTCGATTCCTCTACCAGAGCAATTTTAGACTTAATACAGAGACAGAACGAAGAATTTCGACAACAATTTAACGAAATAAAGAATGCTTTAAAATTAGCGAACGAAGAAAATAGAAAACGCGCTAACGAAATGGAAATATTAAGTAGAAACCTCTCTCGTGTTAAACTACCACAAATAAACGTAAAATCAACTGAATTCGGTTCTATGATGACTGACGATGACGATAATATATCAGTATTAAAACACGATACTAATCCACCTCCACCTATGCCACAAAAGCCACCAACATATGTCCAACCATCCAATTCAACAGCTGGAAACTCTGGAAATCTAAAAGCTGTTTAGTATCTCCGATACTAAACGGAGAAAACGATATAAGTGTAGAAGATTTTATTCGTGAAATAAAAGAAATGAGAATGATGTGTAGCGAACAAACGTTATTATTAAAAATGATCAAAATAGAGAAAATTGTAGGAAAAGCCGCAATGACAATCCGCAATATCCATATTAACGAATTCGAAACTCTGTACGAAGGATTAAGACGTAACGTAGCTACTCAAGCATCAGTAAGAGAACACCAAGATCAGTTAAGAGTGATAAAGCAAGGAATAACCGAAAGCGTGCAAAATTATAACATTAGATTTCGACGTGTTTTCAACAAACTTCAATACAGCATTACCAATGAATATAAAGACGAACTAACTCGATGAGCGATGAACGATCGACTATACATGGTTTCTGTGATTGACTATGTAAGAGGCCTTCGTTCAGAAATAGGACACGTGCTATTGGCTAATCCCCCCCCCCCCAAACATCATCGATGCAGAAAAAAAGGCAATGGACGTGGAAAAATACTTTCGCGAAGACAACGCTCGCAGACGGATGACACGACAAACAACCACTCCACCATCTTATCGTAACCAGACGTCTCGTCCAGTAGGTAACCGCTTCACGATTACAAGTAACATGAATAACAAAACTCCACCCACACAAAACATTCTACCAAGAATGAATAATTTTACAAAGCTTGAAAATCGACCATTAAACGAAAGGCCACAAACGAAATGTTTCAAATGCGATCGATTGGGACACCTTGCCAATCAATGCCAAAATTTTCGAATACCGCCTCAAACAAAAGCCCCTCCAGGAATAAACCACATTCAAGAACAATCAGAATTAACAATGCTACCTCAGGAAGATTATCCACAATACGACTACAATTACCAGGACGACGAGGATTGCGATTTTTCGTTGACTCGGGAGCAGGAATCAACTTGCTTAAACGAGGATGCTACCCAGGAAGGACAATAATACCAGACACATAGAAATTCTCCATGGAACATTCCAAATACGAATCCAATTCCAAAATTAAACTAAATTTATTCAACAAAGAGATAGAATTTTCCTTAGTAGATGATAATTTCCCTATCATAGAAGACGGCATATTAGGCTTACCCGGTTTAAATCAATATCGATTCGAACTCTCCAATAAAACATTAAAATTAGATAATAATACTCTTCTGCTGCAGCAAGAACCACCCCTCGCATCGGGAGAAATCGTTCAAAAAATTGTATACTTCGACGGAAAGCCAACGCCAGTATGCTTTATCAATGGTGGTAAGTTTTCAGTCCAAATTTCTAACATTATTGAAAATATAAACACTGTAGATCAAATCTAAAAATTCAAATCTTTGATTCGACTATCGCACATAGAAAAACCTCTTAGAGAACCTATGTAGTATTTTCGTCTGTACCTACTTAAATTATATTTATCTTATTTTCCTTTAAGCATTCGTGAACGTAGTGGTAATGAACTTCAATGTGTTTAGAATTTTTTGTGAAATTTCCGTACTTTGCTATACTTATCACTCCAGAGTTATCGTCATAAATTTTTACAGGGTTATTGTCTAGATTTACATTGAAGACCTTCATAATTTCTCTAATAGACATTAATTCACTCACCGCTTCCGATAGAGCTACATACTCTGCATACGTCCAGGCTTTTGTCACACACCTTTGTTTTTTAGATTTCCAACCGATTACATTTCCATACAATTTAATTACATATCCAGAAGTAGATTTTCTATCTAAATGATCTCCTGCCCAATCAGCGTCCACATAACAATCTATCGTTTCACACTTTTCATTCCTTTTCTAATGTAACCTTAAATCTTTAATATTAAATATTTCAATATTTCGGTACAAATATTTCAATATTCGCAAAGCATATTTAAAATGTGTCTCGCTACAACAATCTTGAAATCTACTTAAGATAATTCACACTATAACTTATATTGGGTCTGGTATTTGTACTAATATACAGCAATGCGCCAATTAAATTCTTGTATCCAATGTCATTTCTATTTATCTCAGCGTTTTCAATTTTTAAATTTGTTTCCGTTGGTGTACAGTACAATTTGCTGTTTTGTAATTTATATTTGTTCGCTAATGATTCAATGTATTTCGTTTGGCTTAGTTTCATTTCATTTTTTATATAATCATACTCTATATTTATTCCAAAATATTCTTTTACTTCACTTAAATCTTTCATTTTAAATTTATCAGGTAATAGCTTCTTTACATTTTGTATCCTTTTTTTGTTTTTACTACAGATTAACAAATCGTCTACATATATTAGCAAATAAACAACATTTTCCCCCTCTCCATGAGTATATAGGCACAACTCTATGTTATTCTTCTTAAAATCCAATGTCGTCACATACCTATCAAAACACTCATACCAATCCCTCGGACTTTCTTTTAACCCATAAAGCGCTTTCGATAATTTACAAACTCTATTCGTTCCGTCCGCATATCCCTTTGGTTGATTTACATATACCTCCGAGGTTACTTCACCATTTAAAAAGGCAGTTTCTACATCCATTTGCTCAATTATTACTCCATTTTGACAACAATATGATAGCAATATCTTAAAGGTCTGATTACTCGCCACTGGAGAATATATGTCATCGGCTACGTTTCTTTGTTGAAATCCCCTTACCACTAATCTAGCCTTATACCTGTCCTCTGATTTTTTCGTGTAAACCCATTTTACATCTAATACTTCTTTGCCTTTTACCCTTTCTACCAATTTCCAAGTTTTATTCTTATAGAGACATTCTATTTCCTTATCCATAGCCTGTTTCCAAACTTCACTATTTTCACAACAAATCGCCTCCTCAAATGTGCAAAAGATATCTACTCTACAATAATTTGCGTGAATCTCACTACTGTTTTCCTTTTCTGGATACCTTACTGGAGTTTTCTTATTACGTGTAGATCTCCTAGGAATCTTTACGCTTTCAGAACTATTATCATTTTCATCTTCTCTACTTTCTAACTCTTCCTTATTCATGCTGTCCAATAAATAATTATCTTTACTATCATCGCTAACTGCATCGAATGAATTCTCCTCAAAACCGATACATTTTTTGTCTGTTTCTACGACCTCTACATGTCGCTACTGTTATTTTTACACCTAATAGGACTCTCTAACCTACTTCACTATATCCTAACAGAATTCCCATATCTGCCTTCTTATCCCATTTGGAAACTCTTTTTTGTTCTGGCCTTCTTACAAAAACTTTACTTCCATATAGATGTAGATTTTTAACACTTGGTTTTCTCCCGAAGAATATTTCAAAAGGTGTCTTTCTTTCTATAGTATTCGCTAATATTCGATTTTTCAAGTATGCCGCTGTACAAACTATTTCCGGCCAGTACCTTTTATGTACTTTCGCTTCCGCTAACAAGCAACGCGCCATGTCCATCACTGTTCTATTATACCTTTCCGCTGTCCCGTTTAATTCATGTACGTATGTTGGGCAATTATTTATTCTTATACCTTTATCCCTAGCAAATTTATAAATTCGATTATTTAAATATTCTTTACCATTATCGCATCTTAATATTTTTAACCTCTTGCCCGTTAAATTTTCGGCTTCATTTACGAACTGTACGAAAGAATCAAAGACCTCATCTTTTGATTTTATACAATAGATCCTAGCTATTTTACTATAATCATCGATAAATGAAATGAAATATTTTTCTCCATTGAATCCGGTAGTCTTAAAGGGACCACATACGTCCGTATGAATAATTTCCATTATTTCCCTAGCCTTAGTTCGATTATTTTTGAAAGGTAAGTTATGCATTTTGCTTTCTATACACACCCTACATTTCAAAAGTTCCTTTTCAAATTCATTCGGTATGCCAGTCACTAGCTGCTCTTTACCCAAAATCTCTAAATATTTAAAATTTACGTGTCCTAGCATCCTATGCCATCTTTCCTTTTTACTCATACCACTACGTTCGGCGCTGTTTACTAAGTGCTTCTTCCCTTTCAATATACTTTTTATTCTATATGTCCCATTCTCTTTGAACTGAGCTGTAAGTATATTATCCTCATCTATTACTTTCGCAATATTTCCTTTGGAAATAACCGTATTCTTATCGTCTGCTGGTTTACCTAAACTAATCAAATTTGCGGACATTTCTTTCGCGTAAAATACTTTCCTCATATTTATTTTATTTTGTTTTCCGAATGCTTCAAAATAACTTATAACATTCCCAACTTTTGTCGCTTTTATCGGTCTATTATCGCCTAAATATATATTTACCGGTTCTTTTAGGTCGATAGATTTATCGAAATAATTTATATTATTAATTATGTGATCGGTACAACCGCTATCTAATAGCCACACTATTTCGTTCTTACTTATTTCATTCGTCTCACTGCTGTTTGCTGCGTGCGCCGTTGCTGTCCATATGCCTGCTCTTGAGTTTCCATGCTCGCCCGTGCCGGTTCTTGATTGATGATGAAAGTTTCCACGTCCTCTGCTCGTATTGCCTTTGTTCTCTCTTCCTCTGTTTCGACCAGGTGTTGGCCCATGCCAATAGCCGTTACTGCTTCCCGCTTGGACGCCATTTTGACACTCTCTCGCAAAGTGTCCTAATCTTCCACATCTGAAGCATCCTTCCTTTTTTGCAGAAAAGGCGTTGGTTTGCCTTTCTCCTCGATTGGATTTATTTTTCTTCTCTGCTATCTCTATTTTATTTTTTACATACGCTACCGTTTGATCCTCTTCTTTCAATGCGTCTATTATGTCCGCTATGTAGCTGTATTCTTCGGGTAACGTATTCAGCATGTAATTCAGCTTTTCCCTCTCACTTACTTGTGCGTCCGCACTTTTTAATTCATTTATTAATTTTTCGAAATCGTTAAAGAATGATGCTGAATCACTGTAGTTCTCCAGTCTTATGTTTTCCAATCTCCTTCTGCATACGATCTGCAGTGCCGTCGACTCTTTCAAGTACATTTCATCGAACCTTTTTATTATATCATACGCCGTTTTTCCTTCCCTAACATACTCCAATTGTCTGTTCGATATTGCACTATAAATTATATTTATCGCCTTCAAATCCTTTTTGTCCCAGTCTTCATCGTCTCTTTCGTTCTTCATTCTAGTTGTAACAACCTCGCATTCCTTATATTTGAGAAACATCGTGATTCTTTGCTTCCACATTCCATAATCCTCACCATCGAATATAGGTATCATGATTTCCGATCTCTCCATTTTAATTGATTCTTCTTTTTTTTTCTTTTCTTACTCAAGCGTTCCTACGTGCTCGAAGTATATTTTTTTTCTCTGAAAGTTTTTTTTTCTTTACTGAAAACTCACTCGCAAGATCGTAACCACGCACTAAATATCTTGCAAAACTAGTAACCACGCTCTGCTACCATGTTAAGGAAATTCGAGGATTTGGGAATACAAATAATTGACTATATTTCCCACACAACAGTTATACATCTATATTACTCTCTGAAGAACGTCTTGCACGCACGCTGGTCGCCAACCGACTATCCTAGATTCTTCTAACATCTGGCAACAGTCTTTTGTCTCCACTAAGACCTTGACGCCCTCTAACCCTTACACACACACTCTCATGTACAGTGTAAATGTATCACTTCCCTAACAAATAAGTATGTTATTTCGTTACCACTTATCTCGTTCATCTCGCTGCTGTGTGCTGCGTGCGCTGTTGCCATCCATATGCCTGCTCCTGAGTTGCCATATTCGCTCGTGCCGGCTGCTGATTGACGATGGAAGTTTCCACGCCCCCTGTTCGTATTGCCTTTGTTTCCTCTTCCTCTGCTGCGACCACGTGTTGACCCACGCCGATAACTGTTACTGCTTCCCGCTTGGACGCCATTTTGACACTCTCATGCAAAATATCCCACTCTTCCACATTTGAAGCATCCTTCCTTTTTTGCAGCAAAGGCATTAGTTTTCATTTCTCCTCGATTAGACTTATCTTTCTTTTCCGCTATTTCTATTTTATTCTTCACGCACGCTACCGTTTGTTTCTCTTCTTTCACTGCATCTATTATATCCGCTATGTAGCTATACTCTTCGGGTAACGTATTGTTTTCGCACGTTCGCTGGGAGACGCGATCTCGAAGAAGCGCGCCAACGGGAGTCATAAATTCCCGTTACGATTTGCTAATCGACGCCGCGAATCGCTCGATCCCTTATTTCGTTTAGGATAATAAGGGTAGTTAAATGAAGGATAACGCTGTTGCTAACAGGTTATTATATATTTTCACAAACCAACAACTTCGGTGTAACACAAAATGAATATTTGTTATGAGATGACTACGAATGAGTGCGACCTGAGTCTCTAGACGGATTATCGCGTATACTGATGGATTTGTCGACTCATTGTATTCGAATTGCTGACCGCTTGACGAGATGCTTGATTGAGACTGACTGATCTTCGGGTGTAAACCCGGTCGAAGGATGTTGACTGTTCGAAGGATGTAAAGTCAGTGATGTTCGGAGACGATGCTGTGGCGGAGGAAAGCTAAGGATGGGTGTGTCTAGCGCACGGGACCATCGGATTTGTTGGTGACGATTTTGACTAAGGGAGTGAGGGAAATAGTCTTCGTTGTTAATTGGTTAAACGAAGGGTCTTAACCGCCCTCGAGAGAAAGTGGTTCGTGGGAGGAAAGTTGCATCATACGTGAGAAAAACCAACTTTCCCTTGTCAAGCCGTAGTAGACAAAGGTCTTTAGAAATGCTTTGGAAACAGACGTTTGTTCAGTTTGAAGGACCTCGACTAGGAAATTCCTAAGATTTATGGAAGATACTTGAGACTATTGAGGGTACGTAGTGAGTATCCGAAGACATCTGGTTGCCATCTTGCCCGCGGTGTGTGGCCTGGGCTAGGTAGAGTTACGCGACGTAACACGTATTTATCATGTAATTCAGCTTTTCCCTCTCACTCACTTTTGCGCCTGCACCTTTTAATTCATTTATTAATTTTTCAAGATCGCTAAAAAACGATGCTGAATCACTGTATTTATCAAGACTTATCTTCTCCAATCTCCTTCTGCACACGATCTAGTGCCGTCGATTCTTTCAAGTACACTTCGTCGAACTTTTTCATTATTTCATACGCTGTTTTTTCTTCCCTAATATATTCTAATTGTCTATTTGAGAAGGCACTGTAAATTATATTTATCGCCTTCAGATCCTTTTTATCCCAGTCTGGATTGTCTGTTTCAGTCTTCACTCTAGTTATAACAATATCACATTCTTTATATCTCAGAAACATTGTTATTCTTTTCTTCCACATACCGTAACCCTCGCCATCGAATATCGATAGCATAATTTCCGATCTCTCCATTTTAATTGATTTCCTATTCTTTACTCAAGCGTTCCTACGTGCTTGAAGTATTTTTTCTTTTATTTTATATTCTTTGAACGTTTCTTCCCTTACTAAACTCGCAAGACTAAAAACCACGCACTAAATAGCTTGCAAAACTAGTAACCACGCTCTGCTACCATGTTAAGGTATAGAGAGGATTCGAAAATACAAATAGTTTACTTTATTTCGCACACAACAGCTATACATATATATATTACACTCTGAAGACTTCGATAACCTTCTTGCACGCACGCTTGTTGTCAACCACCTCCTCTAGATTCTCCTAACAGCCTCCAATCGTCTTTTGTCTCTACTGAGACCTGGACGCCCTCTGACGCTTACACACACATTCACGTGTACAGTGTAAATGTATCATCTACGTAACAAGATCATCAACGTAAAATCCTACCGTCCTCCCGAACATCATAAAACCGAAATAAATAAACAGATGACTGAAATGTTAAACAAAGAGATTATAGAACCCTCCGACTCTCCCTATAACTCTCCTGTCTGGGTCGTTCCAAAGAAAATCGACGCATCAGGGAAACAAAAGTGGCGAGTAGTGATTGACTTTAGGAAGTTAAACGAACTAACAGACCAAGACGCGTATCCACTACCTGACATTAACGATATACTATCACAGCTAGGAAATAAGAAATATTTCTCCTCTTTAGACTTATCCTCAGGGTTCCATCAAATACCCATGGACGAGAATTCAAAGAAATACACTACATTTAGCACACCATAAGAACACTTCCACTATAATAGAATGCCATTCGGGCTCAAGAACGCACCTGCTACCTTTCAAAGAATGATGGATACCACGTTAAGAGGTTTGATTAACAATCATTGTTTCGTTTATCTCGATGATATCATTATATTCGGGCAATCGATGGAAGAACATACTAAAAACTTAGTCATTATATTCCAAAGACTCGGGAAAGTAGGTCTAAGAATACAACCAGATAAATGTGAATTCTTAAAGCCCGAATTAGAATATCTAGGACATGTAGTGACAGCAGATGGAGTAAAACCTAACCCTAAAAAGATAGAAGCAGTAAAGAATTTCAAACTACCAAAAAATCCTACAGATGTAAAATCATTCCTTGGGCTAGCTGGATACTATAGAAAATTTATTAGAAACTTCTCTAAAATTGCCAAACCTCAATCTATTTTTAAAGAAGGACATTTAGTATTAATTCATAACGATCATAAAGAACACAAGATAGATACTGAATGGCCAGGGCCATACACCATTGAAAAAGTGAAAAACCCCTTATTATGAAATAATAGTAAATCACTCGATTAGGAAAATACATGGTAACCGTATTAAACCTTACTTTCCAGGACGATCTTCACCTTCTTCATAGTTAGCTAAGCTAAACGTTATACCCCTTAATGGTAGTTCTATATATCAAGAAAAATTAGCTCATGCATACTTATATAGCGAATCCGTAAACGTAATTATAGGTTTAGACATTAAGGATATATATGCAAAACTCAGCGAAATTAAAAGATTTAGACTAATGTTAACAGAACATTTTAAAAGTGAATGCCCGTATTCCAATGAAATGATTACACGCGCTCGCAAAAGAAATTTAGACAATGTAATCATGCATATTAAATTTATGACACACACTTGTTACCGAAGAGGCTCATTGAATTTTGTTGGATCCATTTCTAGAAGTCTATTTGTAACTCTGGATAACGATAATTTAGAATTAATGAATAAAAATATAGATAAATTTTTTGATGAAAACAATAACTTAAAAACCAATATAACTTACAAAACAAATTTCAAAACTATAGCTTTACCCTTAACTGACAGTCTAGAAGAAATCCTAACAAAAATTGAAAACGCTCCAAAAATCATTAATAATGTATAATCGTATAGAATGCACCTCAATCAAATTTCCAACGAAGTAAACTCTCTTAATTATGAACATAGAATTAGAAGTCTTAAGAAATAGGAACTAAGTGTCTTATAAATTATTAGTTATATTGATCTAGCATTACTAGGAACATATGTATATTTAACAAAATAGGATTATTCGATATTATAAGCAAATGCCTACCTTCCAAATTATGTATTCGCGTATTATGTTGTAAAACCAAAGAAAAAAAAAGACACAGGTATAAGCAATATCTCTAGACCAATAGAGCGCACCTTTAAACACATATTCCACACCTGAAATACAACCATTACGAGAATTACCTGAAGACACCAATTCAGTCATCCTCGAAGCAAGGCATGTAAGATTCCAAAAGGGCATACAAAAGGAGGCACTACACCGAAAATAAGAGTCTGGAGGACCAGCCGCACTCTAACACTGGGGGAATGTAACGTCAACAAATATGTCCAACCGACTCAGGAAACCTGAACCGCCTTGCACACGACACCGACTCCCAAAATAAAGGATTATGAATTCGGCACGTAGGCATAAGATAAACGAACATCTAGAAGGGCTGGTTCTTGATCGAGGCTTCAGTCTTTCGGTAACAGTTTAATCGCACACTTGTAATCCTATTATAGAATAGAGGTATCTCGAACTCTGGTTCAAGAACCCAACATTTTTTTATTATTATTTTCCCATTACTTTTACGTGACAAGCAAAGCGTAACGATAAACAAACTCCGGGCAAAACAATGTTGCCGCTGCGTGCAATCGTCAACCGAGGTTGAATTTAAAGTTTTCGATACTCCCCCGAGTATAAATAAAAGAACACGATCGTTAAGACAGTTAGTATCGAACATTCTTATAGCGAATTAATATCGAACGAACGTAAGCATTACCTTGTATACACATATCGAGCAACACTAAGCGAACGACGACTAATTCTGTACTGCAAATAATTTTAAATACATTTGACTACACTAAGTATCAACTCGTCTGGTCATTAATCAACAACGCGTTTAATCGTCCTCCACATACATGTTGTATAAGCTACTATGTGTATATTTATTTATGTTTCCCATAGTACAGACGTATTCCTTATTTTATTGTAGCTGTGTAATTTCAGTAGTCTTGCATAAAGGACATCTGTTTTGTTGCAATTGTATCAGCTATTAATTGTAATACTTGAAGCGTTTGTATCTAATCGTCATGCATCTGTGGTGGCACTCGACCATGGAACTTTCCAACGGCTTCGCGACACAAAGCGCTATACCTTCAAAGCGTAAGGCCGACACGCCTAATGTACCATTGATATCCCTACAGTTCTTTCGCCGAATATTCGGAAGAATGCATACGCGGCAACCGTTGCGGACATCTAATAAACGCGTGCGTAGTGGAGATATCGAGGGGCAACAAAGAAAAGAATCCATTTGGTTTCGAATCAAAGATTCATTCTGCCCCGAGCTGCGGAGTGCGAAAGGTTAAGCGTCATAGCGAAGCAAACACAATTAGAGATACGTGATTATTGACTCTTGATAGTTAATCGTTAATCGTTAATCGTTGTTCATCGTTAATCGTTAATTGTTTTTGATCGTTCATCGTTAATCGTTAATTGTTGTTGACAGTTAATCGTTAGTCGTTAATTGTTGATCATAAATTGTTGACTGTTGATTGTTAATAATTTAATTAACTTTTTTGTTGAACATCAAGAGTATTTCTTGTGGGCACCTTCACCCACTATCCACCTCACATCGTTATTCTACATACGGAAGGCAAGATTGATATCAAGTTCGAAGGACAGACCGCAGAAGTCTGGTCTCTGCTATTACCACGAGACCTTTCGAGACCGCGCAAGGAAGTGCCGGGCCCCTTGCAACTGGACCCAGTGAAACGAGACCAGCCGTCCGTAAACGCGGCATGTGGCGATGGCTTTAGTATCCCATCGCATTTTCGTGACGGACAGGGCACCAAGGATCTCTTTTCTTGTGAACACCGGTGTCAATATAAACGTATACTCGTGCAACAAACTACGCGGATCCGCGAACAAAGATACGTACGAGCTGTTCGCGGCGAATCGAGTGGTCGAAGCAAACCGAAAACGCCTTTCGCGAGTCAAAACGCATCGTCTCTGACGCCACAATGTTAGTGTCACGACCGGCATACTTCAAATCCGATGGACTGACGATGGAGATAAAGATGTGGCGGCACTCGGCGACAATCGGCGGCAATATCGCTGAAGTGTCTAATGAACCATCAACATCCCAACGGTCCTTCCGCCGAAGGTTCTAGAAGAAAGAGCACGTGGCAACGGTCGCGGACGCCTAGCAAATGCAAATGCATGGTGGGGATGTTGAGGGATGACAAAAGAAAGTAATCGGATTCGATCGAAAGTCAAATCATAAGAGCTTCAGTCTTGGAAAGTCACGCCTAGAGTTTGGAAGTGGATTGTAAAGTGAATTGTTGTTAGAAAAAAAATAAAGTTTCTTTTTTTTATTTACACCTCAAATTTCTTTTTTTATTTTGTTATTTTACGTGACATTAGCGCATTCGGTATCGGCAACAGCGCGTGAACGACAAATGGCAGCCGCTAGGATTCGTTACAAAATCTTTGTCTCCCGTGCGATTAATTCTGTATTTAGAATAATTTTAAATATATTTGACAATATCAAGTATCAACTCGTCACGTCATTATTTAAATCATCCACCACAAATCCAAAAACAGAATAAGGAAAACAGAGAAACGAACAAATAGAAAATTAAGTTGCTAACATGTTTTTCTATAATAATATTTTAACATCAATATTGTAATACGCAATGTGTTACGCCGCCTAAAACATCTGCACGCCAGCCCGCGCGACCGGACAACAACCGACCTGCGTAACGTCACTTCGACCCTCAATAAACCTAAGGACCCACCATAACTTTCACTTCCCTGTATTGTTTCGCCATGTGTCTTCAATCCGTTTGTCTTGAAGAATTTCTAAAGCTTAAAAATATTCTCGAAACACAGTCGGTTTTTAGAGAGGTCCTTGGGTTTATTAGTCGCACTTAAAACACGGAGAAAGCGGGTATGCACCCATTAGGAAAATCCGAATAGCCCTGTAATAAAACAAGCTAGGTTTTTCTCACGCACACAGTCATCTATCCACCACGATGGTAGGAGACTCGATACTCATCCCTTCGAGCAGTAGTGCAGGTCATGACCAATCGACACCGCGCTTCGTGGCCCTCACTTTTTCTAACGAAAGTGGGAACAACGAATCCGCGTTCTTTAGGCACAGGGGCACACCCACACCGAACTTTTCTTCCGTATTAGAAAAAGAGCGACAGACAGTCTAAAAACTAACGCCTAACGCGGCAGTCTACACATAGCGCGAGAGTCGCATACTTCACGCAAATCTTTTGTCGGTTCTCGGTGTTGTCGAACACACATCTTCTCTCCTAAATATATTATAGTGCTAAGTCCATTAATACATTAATTTCCATTATAAGAGCCCTGCTCTAGCGTACATATCTATCGCATCTTCATGCGACAAGTTGTTAACTATTTATTTCTCTACGTCAGTGTAATCTAAGTGTTGGAAATATATAATTTATAATTCTGTGAATCACAGTGTTATACAAACTCAATCACCCCTATTATCTCAACGGAAATCAGGGGATCGATCAATTCGTGGTGTCGATTGTTATAATCGTAACGGGGATTTACGACCCCCGTTGACGTCTCTCCTCGCGATTACGTCTCCCCGCAATTGGTCGAAATTTACACAATGTGAAAATGAAAAAATTGGAAGCAACCGAACTACGGATGAAACTAAATCACTTCGCTGCTTGTAAAGATAACTTTTAGTGTTATAAACATAAGTCAAGTAGCAAAGAGCATAAATTGAATTTACCCAAACTCTTCTTGAAATCTGACAAAATGATTCTTTATTTTGTCAAAAAAATCTTTACGTATTTTCCATTCCCATTCGTCGCTTTTTTCAGTGGCGTGTTTATCGCTACGTCGAAACTCCGTCGGGTAGCAGTTAATTTCATTTAAAGTAGAAAACTATTCAGAAACGTGTATACGTTACACAGCAACAAACCAGTCGCCCTGTTATTACCTCGTTCTCAACAGTTCAAATTTCAGGGACAACCGACTACTTAGTATCGACCCAGTACGTCATATTTACTCGCCAAAAGAATTGTAAACGAAAATTGTAACCAGACGTGCCGTTAGTAACTACCATTTTTCGCGAAACTTCTTTTTCATTTGGCGGAAATTTAAACAAACCCCGAAACACCGTGGCGTTTTGCAACTGTCTTTAATCCTTTAAGATAAAAAAGATTGACGCAAAATTTTGACGGGATGAAATTTCACGATATATTCAGGTGAAACGATGCGAAATTAGAGCGAAGCTTATAATGGGAATATAGTTTGCTTGTCTGTTGTCATAAAATGAGATATGCAGAATATATTAAAAAATAGAGTATATGTAATACGAAACTTTATATTATTCATGTTATTATGGACAAAATATCACAATATGTTCATATATTTAAATCTCCTCCGAAAAAGATTATTGTATGTAGAACACAGTTTAACTGTATTTTGAATTCTTGTTTATCAGATCACAATTGATAAGTTGATATTAGGATGATTATCCTCATTTGAAACAATTTTGTGACTGTTACTTGTCAATATACTTTATATCTTATGTACATTTTAAATATAGTACGCAAACTCGAAGTTGCAAGGAACATTAATAAAAACTCAATATTTCAATAACGCCTTTCATGATTATAATTAAATATTTTTTCAAAATGTCGTATCAGTGTTACATCTAGCACCCCCTCCCCCACACACAAAAGTTTACCAATTTATAATATATGTACTAGTAGATTGACAAGTTACGATTTACAGGTTATATAGAATTCTATTTTATGATTTTATAATTTTTCGTTAAATACAATAATCAAATAACTTGCAAATAGTAAAATTTCATTTGTTTTATCGTCAAACTTGTGCAAGGGAACATATTAATGCTGGTAACTTTAGTGACTTGCAAAATTTCAATAGTGCAAGACAGGCCAGATATTCAATTGCAATTGGTTGCTATCCATATTTTCATCGGTCTTACAATAACCTTATGTTATCAATTATGAATTAAAAAGTTAATGAAATCACAACTCACCCAAGGCCAATGGGTATGACTTCTTTTCGAAGATCGATTGAAATCTCGAGTTTGTTGTTTGAGACATTCAGTTACCACAAGACAAAAACACCACTCCATTACAGCCGACGTAAACAAAACATGACAGATTCTTCCAATTCTCGGACAACAAACATAGGCATACATACTGTTTTAAAGTCACAGTCTGTCGTTGAACTTTCGCCAAGTAACTTGATACGCACATATACACGTCCCTCGAAATCAGTTTTCGACGAAAATACATACGTGACATGTTATGTTGCAACCGAACGTGAATTTCTCGCGGGAAATAGCCTGATATCGTTTATTTATGCGTCTCTCAAATACGAATTTTACTATACACTTCGTTTAAGACACGCCATTTTGCAAAACGATTATCGAAAGATTACTGCTTACATCGAGATCGAGAATAGATTCGCAGGAAGCTGGATGCCGCGATTTCTTCCCGCGCTTTACTTTCTTCCGAAGTTGTGATTGGTTGATTTCCTGCTGCCATATTCGGTTTCGCCGAGAATCGTGAACACGTACGCTGGAAGCAATGCGGGGTAATTATTTAATTTATTTCATAATATTATTTAACATATATCGTGAAAAGTTCTGAATATTCGGATTCTTCTGTTATCGTTTCATCGTATGTTAGCATTATCAGCTCTCGATATCGAATTGGCAAACAGAATTTTTCTCATACAAAGTAAGTCACATTAAGTATATGTATATGTATAGTCGAAGCAATGCAATTAAAAATTTTTCCATTTTAATTGCTATTATTTATCACAGACATTTTACCGAGCATTCATTTTATAAATCTTATACATACATATATATATATATATATATATATATATATATATATATATATCGGGTTTACATTAGAATTAGGGTTAGGGGCGTGAAACGAATCTTCGTTTGGGTTACACGTTGTCGTTATGCAATGGAGAAGACATTGACTAGTGCAAATACGATTATTATAGAACCGGACAAGTAACCGCGGTAGTTAGGTGCTCGAGATACTAATGACAATGATCCTAGGTTCAATAACGAATCCGCGGTCAACGGGATGACAACAGAACGTACTCACAAAGTCTAAGTCTGAGAATAATCACTGATCGCGAAGGCGTTACTCTTGGATCGATGAGATCGCGAGCGAGAAAGCCTTTCCCGTCCCGATGATGCCACACAGGAAAACTATAACGGGGTGTGTCTAAGGATACGAGATCATCGGATTCGTCGAGAAAAGCCTTCGTTCAGAAAGTGTTGCTGCTAATTGGTTAATCTCCATATCGGTGGTTAGAAAAGGATGCTAGCCGCCCTCGAGGGAAAGTTGCTAGTGGGAGACGCCGCTCGTTGAAAAATATGTCTTCCCTATCTTCCCGTAGTTGGGACAAAGACTGTTTGTCTGTTTGAAGGACTTTAGTTAACTAAACCTTAAGATTTATAACGGGCCCTCGGACTAGCCGAACATGTACTGCGGAGACGCATCGACATCTGGCAATCATCTTACTCGAAGAATAGGGTCTGCACGTGGCGAGCCACGGGACAGAAACCGTTGGAATGTTTACTGTCGCGTGTCGCCACAAATATTTCTTTTAAGGAGAGCTATAGAATTACTTCATACCTTTGTTAGGCAAAGCGTTCATCCCGTGACCGCGGCTACGTTCGGCGACTGACTGTCGCCTCGAACCCAAGCTCATTATCACAATTCTCGAATAATTACAATCGGGTTGAATAACTACAATTGTTCAATTACAGCTATAGTAGACTCTAGGTTACAATGTTGCGGGATTATCCAAAATTCCAAAGGCTCCGGTGTTCTTTCATCTCCGACACGGCCATCCTGACTATCACACGTCCTCGTGTGTAACTAAAATATCGTATTTCTTACATTAGATTCGATACAACTGACATTATTTGCGATTTAACTAAATGTCCAAGTAAGTCAAGGGTCCAGTGCAATAACAAAGTTTCGTTCGGAGGTTTGACAACAGAAAAATAAAAGAGAATAGGAATTTGTAATGTTATAATTTGTATTCAAAGTGTTAGGTGCGTTCTGTGAGTCGCCAGCCAGACCGTAATGACACAACAGATCATTTTCGATTTCGTACACCGGTGAACCTCAGTTTGTTGGATCATATTGCCACGTTGGGTGCATTACACCCAGAAAGCACGTAAGCCCACTCAACGGGTTACAACAAAAGCACGTAACCCCACTCAACGGGTTACAACAAAAGCACGTAACCCCACTCAACGGGTTACAACAAAAAGCACATCAACCCACTCAACGGGTTACAACAAAAACACATCAACCCTCTCAACGGGTTACAACAAAAACACATCAACCCACTCAACGGGTTACAACAAAAACACATCAACCCACTCAACGGGTTACAACAAAAACACATCAACCCACTCAACGGGTTACAACAAAAACACATCAACCCACTCAACGGGTTACAACAAAAACACATCAACCCACTCAACGGGTTACAACAAAAACACATCAACCCACTCAACGGGTTACAACAAAAGCACATAAAACCACTCGGTGTATTACTATGACCACAACGCAGTGTTAATGATCCTCTGAGGTCAGTGTACTTGCATCGTTATTATCACCGCCGTTGTCATCACCGCAGACGTCTAACTCAGCAGGGACGCAACCTTCTGGCATTTTTCTCAGTCTGTCGTGTCTGTCCTTATATGATCGTTTGCCGTCTAAGGTTTTTAGGGTATATCTATCTCCTTCCAAAATCTCGGCTATTACGAATGGACCCCTGAATTTCGGATCTAACTTCGTCTGGTTTCTTTCCTCGTTTTTACGTAACACGAAATCGCCAAGGTTGAACCTAACTATTTTAGCTTTGTTTTTGTCGAACCTATCCTTATCGTATTTGGCGCAGTGATACATCGAGCATTTTCGACGATCGCATTTGCGTCTAAGTTAGTTTCGCTTAGTAAGGAGTTATCCCGGTGATCGTGGATTCGTTTGAACTCAAACATTGCTAATAGTATTATTTAATTTAATTATTCGTAGATCGTATTATTCATTAGGCTTAGTGTTTGTTAGACTTATTATTAGTTGTACTTATTATTTGTTAAGCTTAGTGATAGACCTGTATATATGTCTAAATAAAATCTCGGCTTTGTGAAACGATGGCTAGTCCACACGAAGAGTCGTCGCGCGCCCAAAATTCGAATCGTGACCCGACATATATATATATATATATATATATATATATATATATATATATATATATATATATATATATATATATATATATATATATATATATATATATATATAAGAAAAATATATATACAAGAAAGAAGATACAAGAAAGAAGATACAAGAAAGAAGATACAAGAAAGAAGGAATATTATATTAGCGGCATTTTTGTAGCCATTATATAGGGTTTCGATCGCATAATTAATCAGTATCAACTTACCAGTCTTTAACGGAAGGACAAAAAGAAGAGCAGACGACACACAGACCGCAATCATGATCATTTTCAAGTAGAATCTCAAACTGCCGTACATCTTAGAAAACTTCGTTAGTCGTAAGGGATCAAAGGATGATGTCCGCGCTAGGGAAAATAGATGAGAAGCGGCTATTTCAACAACCACCGTGTAGGTACTGCACTAGCCAGAAGTATCTGCGACAGAAATCAGAATACACTCGTTTTCGCATGGTTGGATCAATTTCGCGTGGGACTAACCTGATTGAACCTAACGCGGGATAATTGCTCAACTCACGACTTTAACCAGCCCGCTTGATTCTCTGTAAATGCTTGAAATTGACGCTTGGATTCTTTCCAGATTAACTAGCTTTGCCCCTCCCTCCCTTTATCTATTTTCTTAGATCGACTTAGACTGCCACAATATATTATCTTTCTTCTTTTCTTTCCTTTTCTTTCCTTTTGATCTTTTAAAGCCCTAAATCGCTGGCTATTTTGTATACTATATATTTTGTACACTCAATTACTCTGTAAGTCATAAGTACATATGTTTTACAACGTTATTTGTCATATTTCAGTTAAACCCCAGAAAAGCCAGAAATATATTTTCAGCATGTTTTAACGCGCCCCTGGCAAAGATCTCAAAAACGAGTTGCGGCACAATTTAAAGCGACAAATAGCATCGCGTGTCTCGTTGTGGTAACACACGGTTCGCCAGTTTTTTTTTTTTTTTTTTTTTTTTTTTTGATATCGGTGACTGCCATATTCTCTTGAGTTTCCAAATCGTAAAGAATCTTTCCCCAGGGATTGGTCAACTGTGTATGTCCCCATGCGACGTAACTTGCTTAAGGAACACGAGCCGGTGATATGCAGGCAACGTATAATTGATTATCATTCGCTCTGAAACGCTGAAGTAATGACCAGTGCAGTGGTCCAGTGGTCATATTGAATGCCGCTGGATATATCAGCATTTGGCAACCTAACCCAGAGAAGCAGGAAATATGAAGCTACCGAATACCAATTAACTTCGTAGTTGCACGGTTCACATTCCATCATTTCTGAATATGCGAGGACAGTCCTCTTATTGTGCTTTTAATTCTTTTATTTGTTTCATTTTCAGCAAATATACTGGTTTTTTTAAATTAAGCTTCTGTTTATACAGAGTTACAGATTATATTAATTTTATATAGAATATATTTAAGAAAGATATTTAATTTTTTGCTAGTTAAGTATTGATCGATTAAGTTACTGTACCTTTGTTCCGATAAATGCGTGCCATTTCCTCGAATCTAATATCATAGCAAATGCCAATACCTATTTTGCAGCCCTTCACATCGAACGTCGTTAGGGAGTTACCAGGACTGAGTGAATCACTCTCTCGAAAAGTAATCTTATTAGGAATGTCGATGTCGAATAGATGTACCTAATAACATAAAAATGTAGTCGCTAATTCTATTGCTGCAACTTTTGTAATTTAATATCAAAGTTACCAACTCCTAAACTTTAATTATTTTTTATTTAATAACTGACAGCGTTTTTATCACTTTCTTTTATTAAAAAATCTTATCATTTAATAATGTTTAAAAAGGAGAAAAAATAAGTATAATAATATTTTAAGTATTTGAAAAATTTATACAACACAAACACATTACAACAAAAATGGGCGTTTCCCGTATCATAACGTATTTTATAAACCGTAAATTATAGAATTGGTTATAGTATACGTATGTACATATGTATATTCCTAAATTATTCCTAGATAGAGTCACTTTCTTCGCCCCAATATTTTCAAATTCAAAGCCATAAAGGAATATATTACTTACCTTTCGGTGTTTTGCTATCAAAGTTCCATCGGGACCCCAAATAGTACAGGTATTGTACAATTTATCGCCCTCTATTTCAGGCATCGTACCACCAACTACATAGATGTTGTTTTCTTTAGCTGCGTTCGATGAAGCAACGCTCGTTTCACCATCAGGAATACTCTCGGCGTATTTTGGAAAGTACTCTGCGTTGCAATATTTCAATTAATGAAATGTCTTTTGTTCCAACCATAAATTAAATTGAAATGTTTGTCAGTTTTTTATTTTTTAAATTATTAAAATAACTAAGTTTTATATTTCGACTTAATTAAATATGCAATTACTTAGCTAATAGTATATATAATAAATTGTTTCTACAGGTTCAAAATGAAAAATGAATATTTAGAAATATTTAATTACGACAATGCTATTTGTGTTAGCATCAGTGGCTTGTTACTCAACGACTTTGCTAGTACTTTTTGAAACATAAAGTTAGTTTTCAATTAACACTTATACTAGAGGCGGAATTATAAATGCAAAATAATTGATAATACTAATTTATAAGTACCTAATTATTAGTATCTTCAAAAATATATTTATACAAAAATCACGATAATCATGAAAATGGGGAAATCCTATATTCTCGAATCAATTCACAATTTATTTTGTATATTAATTAGATTCCGCGCTCATCAGTACGTACTCACTGGCGAGATCGAGAAAATGTATCGGCAATTCCTCGTACGACCAGAGGATCGGAAATATCAAAGGATATTATGGCGCAGCGCGAGTGGAGAAACAGAAACATATGAGCTTAACACCGTAATACTCTTATCATAGAAATAGAAGCAGTCCTCAATTCCCGCCCGCTAACTCCTATCTCCACCGATCCAAATGATCTCCTAGCCCTCACTCCCGGACATTTCCTCATTGGCGATTCATTAATGTGCTTACGTGATCGAGATTTCAGAGACATTCCATCGAACCGACTCTCCAAATGGCAGCATATCCAACAGCTTAAACAACATTTTTGGAACCGCTGGCATAAGGAGTATTTGAACGAGCTAACCAACCGCAATAAATGGAGCAAGGGTGGACACAGCATCCAAAAGGGCACAATCGTCATCCTCAGAGAGGACAACGTTCCCTCCATGCATTGGCCTCTGGGCCGAGTTCATCCAGGCGCCGATGGTGTTGTCACGTAAAATAACAAAATAAAAAAGGAATTTGAGGTAAAAAATAAAAAAAAGAAAACTTTATTTTTTTTCTAACATCAATACACTTTACAATCTACTTCCGAACTCTGGGCGTGACTTTTTAAGACTGACTCTTATGATTTTACTTTCGATCGGATCCGATTACTTTCTTTTGTCATCCCTCAACATCCCCACCGTCCATGCATTTGCTAGGCGTCCGCGACCGTTGCCACGTGCTCTTTCTTCTAGAACCTTCGGTGGAAGGACCGTTGGGATGTTGATGGTTCATTAGGCACTTCAGCGATATACATTGTCGCCGAGTGCTTTATCTCTATCGTCAGTCCGTCGGATTTGAAGTATGCCGGTCGTGACAGTGTCATCCGGACAGCTACAGTTCAGACGGCAAAAAGCATTTTGGATCGGGGCGTCAAAAGGCTTGTCCCACTGCCAATTCAACCCGATCTCGAGAAACCCGAACAACTAGCCACCGAGACGAAATAAGATGGGAACTTCAACCACACCTCGCTAGTTTGATCGGTACCCTCTCAACGGGGGGAGAATGTTACGCCATGCGGCTTACCATAGGTCATATTCTTAACTATCGATCGCGGCACTATAATGTCGCAGACGGACCGTCGCGTCTGCCCGGCAAACAAACATTGTAGTGGCAAGCGCATGATTCATTAAGCAGGGCGACTTCCAGAAACGTCGACTCGTGGTCGTTATTTTACCTCGCGTAAAAGAATGTGGCGTGATCCGAACGTAGTGGGGGTCGCCTTCCAGAAAAAACGAAAAAAATCGAAAGGCGTTCAGAACTTTTCGAGAAGTCGAACCGTCAACACAGGTGGTATGTCGCGCATTACTTATCAACCAAAACGCAGTTACATTTTTTTTGTTCCATTTATATCTTTCTAGTTAATAAGTTGTTGAAATAAACATTAATTTATTTGTGTTAATTCTGTGGAATTTCATTGAACTACTGAACTGATCAGTTCGTGGCGTCGATTATTTAATCGTAACGGGAAATTACAACTCTCGTTGACGTGCTATCTCGCGATCGCGTCTCTCCGCGAACGGTCGAAACAAAATGATTCACTAAAAACTGTCCTGAATTCCTAAGAACTTATTTACCGCAAAACTGACAAAGTGTTTATTTAAAAAATGAGGTTGAAGGTAGTCCTTTTCTTTCATTTCATTCATTTTCATTTTCTTTCTTAAGTATGGCTAACACAATATCTAATCAATTAAAATTTTATATTTTCACGTGAAAAGTTTCTTTAGATAATTATTATCAACATGATGACTAACTCTTACGGATTAATACGTGTCTGTAGGGCAATCCGGTGGACTCGATCGGCTTTTTACTTCGAAAGTTGAGTAATCGGTGTCGCTTTCTTACGCATCTTTGAACTGTATAAATGTTTTAAAATTGTTTGATCCAGAATGTACCACACCGGACAATCAAGAAGGCAGGTGCCTTGACTACAGAAAATGTAAACCTCTGCAAGAAATATGGCAGATACAGTACCGTACAGCCACCGATTTTTATAGACGATCAGTGTGCAGATACCAGGGCAATGTTACGATCGTTTGCTGTCCGAACGATCCAAACAAAGAGAAGAGAGAAATTTTAATAAAAACTGTGTATAAGTATAAGGCTTTGCGACCACCATACTGAGGTTTTAGCAACGTCTCTCATACCAGGGTGGTCGATGGTAAACCAGCTGAACTTGGTACGTTTTATGTCTTTCTTTCCGATTAATAATAAGCCATTTACTGCAAAGAATGAACTTTAAAGGCATTAAACAGCACATCAATGTACATTTCAATTAGACTAAATAATAATGCTATGATTTTATCGGTAGTAACTTTACTTATTAACTTGAATTATTTCTTTCTTTTACTTCATGTTAGGAAGAGTATCTTTTTGCTTGAAATAAAAAATTGATATAGGAGTAATAATATGGATAGAGATCAAAAACTGTTAGGGCAGAAATTACACGTTTGAACTTTATAGTTCAGTATAGTTCAAATAGAAATTATATAGAATTATTTAATAATTTGTATTCCACTGGAATAAAAATTTAATTTCTGTCTTTATCAAATCTCTGTTTCAGAGTATTTGTACGTATGTACTTATCGTCTGCTGTATGATCGAATTTCGAATAGGTAATAATCGTTGTTACTCGTTATGTGAGAAAAAATTATGTATATTCACAACTATGACTATTGCATTTTAGGCGCTTGGCCATGAATCGCTGCATTAGGTTTTCGTAATCCCCGAAACCCAGACAAACCACTATGGAAGTGCGGAGGTTCCCTGATATCGGCTAGGCATGTTTTGACCGCAGCACATTGTGCACATATGGATGGAATAGAAAACATACACAATCATAATATTGCCATTCTTAGATTGGTGGAGGAGGTGCCATTTTCGAGTAAGTCCTCAAATATATATATATATATATATATATATATATATATATATATATATATATATATATATATATATATATATATATATATATGCTATTGAGTATTACTGAAGTATCATATCCTGAAATTTCTTACTGTACACATATATTGTGTCATAAAGCGTGTATAATTCTTTCTCATACTTTTGGTCATTAGTTTCCTGCATTTTCATTTATTTTTTTATTTTTCAGGGTACGTATATCCCATTTGTACGAAAGAGCCCCTACGAAAGAGCAACTTCGTCGGCTATAACCCCCTTGTTGCTGGATCGGGAGCATTAAGATATAGTAAGTGATATCAATTTTATAATAAAATTAAATAGTTCCAGTCTTAAATATCTTTCTTATTTTCTTCGTAGGACGACCACGACGTAATGCATTAATGGAAGTACAAATGCCAGTGATTAAGAACGCCGAATGCAAAATAGCTTATTCCAAATTTCCTAATGCACCTGATATCACTGATGGTATAATATGCGCCGAACATGCTCAGGGTGGAGAGGATTCTTGTACGGTAATTAAGTTACAGAGTTACTACAAACTATACGGTATCTGAAGACACGTCGATTCGAATTAACATCAAATCGACGTCTTAAACATTAAAAATAATAGATAAACACAATTTAATAGTTTTGCCCACTTCTCACACCTCGTTATGGTATTTAATCTAATTTCCTCTAATCTTAGTTTTGCTCAAAATACATATAACATGTACGTTATAAATTGGAGTATTTCAATACACAAATCAATAGAAGATTATTACTGTATATAAGTATAATTTCAATACAATTCGATCGATATATTTCAGTATCTTTGATTAAAAATTTAACGATCCTTTCAGGCTGACCGCGGCGGATCACTGCTGATACAACATGAATTAACCTCGTATTTAATAGGTATTGTGTCTTATGCTTATAAGTGCGGCACAGCTGGGTATCCCAGCGTTTACACTAGGGTCACATCGTACCTTGACTTCATTCTCCAAGCGATGCAATAATATGATATTACTGTTCCATAAATATCATTGTGTAAAAAACGTAAAGTTGGATTTTCTTATTGTGGAGATAAGAAACAGCTCAAATTTACATTGTTTTGTACGTTACAAATTATAGGCTTAAAATGTACGAAATGTAACTTTGAAACGACACTAATTTTTTACGCACGATAAACCTCCACAACTTAGGTATGTAAAGATGATAAACGTATATTAATTCTATTAATTTGGTAATAATAAACCAACTTTCTGAGAAGTTCTGTAAATTTCGTTTCTTTTGTATCAAGAGAATAATGGAATATTCCACTTAGATCGTATACTTCTTGTATGTACGTACAAAATTTTCCGGCTAATCTAAAACACTTCATAAGATAGAGAGCTTCTGGAAATTCGGACACAGAGAGTGCATAAAATACAAGATAAGTCTCGTGTCTTTCAAAATTATTTTTTATTCGCTAAAAACGTCCTGTGTACTCATGCAATCACATGCAACCTCGAAACTTCACTTATTTTTTATCACTTTCCAATTCAATACACAGTTTCAGCATTTTTGACTATATGTAAGAGAAATTTCCATTCAGCCAAAGGTGTACTTACAGATTATAGATTCCTATACGACTCTCAGTAAAAATTTATCCGCACTCCAGATAGTTAAAACTTCTGTCGACCGTATTGATCCATCTGCACTCTTCGTATGACGTCAATATCTGTTCAGTGCTGCTGCGCAGGTTTCTTTGTGTTACGTCAATTCGTTTGTGACCGTTGCGCGAGTAATGGCGCTTTGCAATGGTGATTTGCAGGAAAACAGTGCAGGATGCTGTGATTCGTTTCTTGTGGTCGGAGGTTATGTTTGATGCCTATATTTATCAAAGATTTAATGCACATTATGGAGAAAGTGTTTTGTCACGAAGTGTGTTTGAATGGGCACAAAAGTTCAAAGAAGATCGCACAAGTGTTATGAAAAAACAGCTGGACGCCCGTCCACATCCACGATGACAACATTGAACGTGCTCATGAACTTATGCTCTATGGAATAGACGAGTGACAGTGGATAATGTGGCAAATCATTTGCAAATCAGCCACGGCTCTGCTTATGCAATAGTACACGACAGATTTGGATTTTAAAAAGTTTGTGCGAGATGGATGCCGAAAAAGCTGATGAAAAGGTGAAGACGACGATGCATTCGTGGTTCGCAGCTCAGCCCAAAACATTTTTTAATGAGAAAATATAAAGGTCCTTCGGCAAATGGACAAAGTGTATACAGAAATCGAGTGATTATGTCAAAAAATGATGTATGTCTTTTTTGACAATTGCTTAAAATAAATTCTACACCGACAGAGCGGGTAACTTTTTACTCACCCTCGTAAGACACTTAAATTTCCAATCTATTATGATGAATAAAAGAGCTTATACTATTAAATCTAATTGTATTTTGTTGCATGAGAGTACACGTGTATGTGATGTACATTACCTTTATATCCCCTTGAACGCTTCAATATTGCGCATATATACTATATTTTGTACAGCTTCTATAAAATTTCGTATGTTTGTTTAGGCTGTTAATCTAGAGGCTGGAGTACAAAGAAGTGGCACAATGATGTGGGCTGATGACATTTATAATTATCAAGGAATCACCCCTACATTCGCTCAGGTATATATCGTTGACTATAATGTATTTAACATATATGATTGTTAGAATATTAATAATTAATTTTTAATTCTATCAGAATTTTAATGAAACTGTCCCTTGGGAAGGAAGAACTGATACCTTGATATCACGGTTTGTACATCCTATATATACGACAAATTTTAGAACATTATATAACGAAGAACCAGATCGTCGTGGCCATGTGATGTGAATAAAAGGACTTGAATTTGATGATATTTTTATAATGTTAGATAACATAACTAAGTATCTTCACAGTAAGATAGGATGACATGGTTTACATGATCTTAATGTTGTTCACTCGAGTGATGATATTATAAGGAAAAGCGTAATATCACAGGTAGGATGATTCATAATTTAGAACTACTAACTCATGTATGTATTAAAAATTAAAGAAATATATTAAATTTTATAGGATATTTATGTTTAGTAACCAGTAATTCAGAGATTGGTATTCATGGTTACTATAACGAGGCTGTAGAAACGCACCCTTTCTTCTTTGCAAATGGTCCTGTATTTATGTCTAAACCGAAACTGGAACCTCTGAATAATTTAGATTTATTCTTGTTATTTTCTAAAATACTTATCTACAGTATACCATAAGGAATGATACCGTATCGCACCTAATCAAGTGCCTTAAGAAACATCAACAGGATATCACAGTAATCCCTTATCGACTGATATGTAAGTAAAAGTTATCTGTCATTGTTATACACAATTATGTGTTAGTGTTATACACAGTTATTTATCATTTTCTATTAATTCAGTTGTAGCCACTACAATATCTATGACACTGGTAGTAATTATAAGAACAATAATGATGTTCTATAAGAGGAAATGATGATTAGGAACAAAAACTTACAGGTAAGTCAAAGTATATGTTATTTGCCATTTGAAAAGAAAGTTACTAACTTGGAATTTTTTGATAAATAATAATTGTGCAAAATATATTGGATTTCAAATTTGTCAAAAATTGAAATTTAAGAAGCATTGTAATAATATAACATTAATATTTTGATTTTTCAGGAGATATCATGCGGTGGATGGATAATATGTAAAAAATATTAAGCAGTATATGAATTTTCATATTGCGTAGAGATAACAAAATGAATTTTAAAAAATGTCGACATGGTAATAAGAAATAGCATCATGACAAAGAATATATAAACACAGTTTCATTTTTTATAAATAAAAATTTGTTGTTCCAGATTTTGAAATATAGTGAAACGTTTAATTAGTATCTTAATATCTTTAAATAATTATTATTTTAGAATCAATTGTAATTGTATCATACGTACTTTTGAATTCGTGCAAGAACATATGTTATTTTGAAGTAGTTATTATTAGGAAATTGTTAGACGCGAACAGTATGCGAAAAGTTAGTATGTAGTGTAATAATTATCAATCAAAGCACAAGAATTAAATTCTTTAGGAAAAAATTTCCGGAATTTCTTATTTACATGATTATAAAGAAATCCATAACAAAAAGGAGCTGCTTTCTAATACTTCTCTTCCTTGTAATGCCTACGTTAACAATAACGAGGTTCGACTTTTTGTTTTTAGAGGGATACTGGAAAATTTGAAAGTACAGTACCATTGGGAAGAAAATCACGATATTGAAAACGATATTTGCAAGTAAATTTCCAAAAAATCTGTTTTCAAATTTTCGCTTTCTATTTCACATTAAAAGAAAGGGAGGGCTGCCTTCTTTTTCTGCAAGACAAAACAAACATTCTGAATCTCGTATCAATGAATGATGTCAATAAGTTATTTTTCTTTTCAGATTGAACAATATTCCAGATTTATTCATAATTTCATACTACGCGAAGAATAGACTTTCATAGGTATATAAAGGAAATATTAAGTATAGGAAAACTCTTTTTCGTTGTAGGTGACATATGCTTCACGGTTGAACACATGTATTTTTGAACACATATAAATGAAAAAGTACTCTTATGGAGAAAAAGAATTGATACCTTCGATTGACATTAGATAATGTATATAAACTTATGAACAATCACTATCACTATCAGTTTGTATTTTAGGTGCACACGCAGATTTGTTGGAGTTCTTATAAAATGTACTTCCTGTACGAACGTTTTATTCTTCCAAATTTTACGATACTATGTCTCATATGATAACTATATGGATTAAACGTAATATAAATGATCCGAAAATAGACTCGAACGACATTAATTGTCTTTCTATTTATACCAATATCGAAAATACAAGTAAAGCTGGAGCAATAGTATGCAAGAATGGACTATTTATTATTTTAAACCAAATCATAGCATATTCAGAATGCACAGTATTATCATGAAACGACGAGTTTTATGTTAATTCCGACCGATTACAATACCTTTCTTTCGTTTACAAGGAACGACGAGACTGGCAGTTGCGTGATTTCCAATGCAAAAGCCGCGATATCTGCACGATAACCTAACCTCAACCGATTTTGTTGTACTATTCTTACGTGGACTTCGTTTGTACCACTTTCGTAACAAAAATAGAATACGTAGAACACAGCATTCCGTTATGCGATATTGTCGATTCCTAACATCCGAAAAATCAGAGATAATTTTTTCCCTACAGTTGTACATTTGTGTGAAAAATTACGAACGTAAAGTTGTTTGGTGCATGCACAGTCCTCCCCTCCGCTGCATTTGCGTGGACATGCTAGAAAGATTCACTTTTCCACGGTGAAACTGTATGTATTATAATTTCATTTTTACAAAGGTCGAACATCCTACTATGCATAAATTTAATATTAATATAAGCAGGTTTCGTGTTAAGTATTACATCTGACGTATAAGCACACGTGTGTACGAGCCTTGGTTTTAAATGTCTTATAGTAGACACCGAAAAGATTATTCAGTTGGATATCTGACTCAACATCAATATTTTACTAGGAGATAACATGTTAAGAACACGTTGGTGGATGGCATGGGAGATGATGAATGAAGACATACTTCTGTGAGATACATAAAATAGTAGTCAGAACGTATTTTGGCGCTTGGGGACAGCAACAGCTTTTTTTTTGTTTTTATTTATTTGTTGAAATTACAATCAATTCTCGCGTTGAGAATTTTCAGTAATTTTTCCGGCGTGGCGCAGTGACATGGCTGTTTATTTACAATAAGTTAATACTTATTATAGATAGGTATAATTTATAAGTATTATAAGTAAGTGCATATGCTTAACTTGGATAATTAAATGAATCTAACGTTTAGGTCTAGCGAGTAGTGCCTCTTCAGCCTGCGAATCTGGTCCGTCGTATCGAGTAGTCCAGTGATTAGGGGGTTTCGGTGTTTCTTGACTCTTTTGCTATATCTGTCGCTATATTTTGCTATTTCCTCTTTGACTGTAGGTATCTTGAGGTCGCGATGGATGGTTTCGTTGGTAACATACCAAGGTGCGTCTATTAAGGCTCTTAGCGCTTTCGATTGGAATCGTTGTAGTATTTCGATGTTGGAGTTACTTGGACAGCAACAGCTGGTGATACTGTCATACACCTCCATTTATAAACTTTCGAAAATCGATGTGACCTTCAAACTTTAGTGTATTCTGTTTCACAGCACAAAATGTTTCCGAAACGTAAGTTTATTGTTACAATAAACTTGACTAGTGGCTCTGAAATACTATCCTTGAAAAAACAATGGGGAAATTGGAGCAAAAAAAAAGAAGGAAATAAACAAAGACCTTGTTGGTTCGTAAAAATAAAATATGCTACAGGAAAAATTTTTTCCAACGGATTGAGATGCGACAAGCTTTAAAAGCTATGACGCGAATCGAGCGTTTGTCTACAAGAGCGCATTTTCGGTGGATATATATGTCGGAATGACATTGGGGATAGGGTTGTCGGTGTTTGAGGAGTCTTCATTGAAGGTAGCCATCGTTGCGGTGTAACGAAGATACGATTTATTGACACAGGTATGAATAACACAGGTTTTGACAATCTACCACGGCGGTGAGACGTCCGCGACACTAGTGACAGTGGTCTCCGGTTCAATAACGAATCCGCGGCCAACGGGATGACAGATGGGCGTTCTCGCTGAATCTAAGTCTGACTCGTAAAAATAATTGCTGAGCGTAAAGACGTTACTCTTTGGTCGACGGGAGCGCGTAAAAGAATGCCCGTCCCGTCCCGACGATGTCACAGAGGAAAACTATAATGGGGTGTGTCTAAGGACACGAGATCATCGGATTCGTCGAGGAAAGCCTTCGTTTAGGAAGTAAGGGAAATTGACGTTGCTGCTAATTGGTCAATCTCCATATCGGTGGTTAGAAAAAGATGTTAGCCGCCCTCGAGGGAAAGTTGCTAGTGGGAGACGCCGCTCGTTGAAAAATATGTCTCCCCTATCTTCCCGTAGTTGGGACAAAGACTGTTTGTCTGTTTGAAGGACTTTAGTTAACTAAACCTTAAGATTTATAACGGGCCCTCCAGCTAGCCGAACATGTACTGCGGAGACGCATCGACATCTGGCAATCATCTTACTCGAAGAATAGGGTCTGCGTGTGGCGAGCCACGGGACAGAAACCGTTGGAATGTTTACTGTCGCGTGTCGCCACGAATATTTCTTTTAAGGAGAGCTATAGAATTACTCCATACCTTTGTTAGGCAAAGCGTTTATCCCTTGACCGCGGCTACGTTGGGCGACAGACTGTCACCTCGAGCCAAAGCTCACCGTCACTAATCTAGAACAATTACAATCGGATTGAATAACTACAATTGTTCAATTACAGCTATAGTAGACTCTAGGTTAGAATGTTGCGGGATTATCTAAAATTCCAAAGGCTCCGGTGTTCTTTCATCTCCGACATATAATTATATAATGACTCATTGAAAACCAGCTTTCATTTTTTGTTGATAGTATGGTAAGAAAATGTGAAGTTCGAACGCTTGTAACGATTGCCTGAGTTGCGTCATCCTTGGTTTTAGGAAAAGATAGGGAAGTCACTGAAGGGTGTCGCGGCTTCGATGTCTTTCGTAGCTGCGACGCGGAGGCCTCTCGGTTGTTCTTTGAACAATCGTCAACGTGGACGAACGTCAAAGCGAAACCACGCGAATTCGGCATTTCCGATAATACGGAACTCTGTAAACGCGACTGCGTTGAATTCGTTCGATTAATTCCTAGCAGTATCTATAAACAGTGAACTTAAGGCCCCATACACAACTGCATACGCTAGGTTGTAAGAAATAATAGCTATATAAGTATGTAGCGGCGCATGAGTTAGAGAACGATGCAAATCGAGAGCGACTCATATTATTGTTTTGCCTCGTGACACTTACACAGTCTTGACGTACATGTAACGTCAACAAATATCTCCAACAGACTCAGGAAACCTGAACAGCCTTGCACACGACACCGACTCCCAAAACAAAGGAATATGAATTCGGCACATAGGCATAAGATAAACGAACATCTAGAAGGGCTGTGTCTTGATCGAGTCTTTCAGTCTTTCGGTAACGGTCAAATCGCACACTTGTAATCCTATTATAAAATAAAGGTACCTCGAACTCTGGTTCAAGAACCCAACATTTTTTTATTATTATTTTCCCATTATTTTTACGTGACATTTTGGCGATCCTGCCAGGATCCATTCGCTTCAGTGTAAACGAAGTTACGATTTCGGTCTACGGACATTATTGAAGATCGAAGGATTCGAACTACTTGTGTTATGAACTTTGCTGTCAATAATTTACCACGGTGGACCAAATTAACGGGGCCACTGTCAGCATAGAACAAATCAACAGAACGAGTTTGACACTCAAACGCATTTGAACGCGCCACAGAGGAAAACACCGCAAGGGAACCTCATTCTACGAACTTACGTATCAAGGTGAGAAAAGTCGGAATTCTTTTAAACAATATAGAACGCGAAAAGTTAGTTTCTCTAGTAACTCTAGCGAAGAGACAATATGAACAAGAAAGACACAAAAGCCGAGACAAGTTTACCCTCTACAAGTGGAGTTCAAAATAAAACGGGAACACTCGATTCCTCTACCAGAGCAATTTTAGACTTAATACAGAGACAGAACGAAGAATTTCGACAACAATTTAACGAAATAAAGAATGCTTTAAAATTAGCGAACGAAGAAAATAGAAAACGCGCTAACGAAATGGAAATATTAAGTAGAAACCTCTCTCGTGTTAAACTACCACAAATAAACGTAAAATCAACTGAATTCGGTTCTATGATGACTGACGATGACGATAATATATCAGTATTAAAACACGATACTAATCCACCTCCACCTATGCCACAAAAGCCACCAACATATGTCCAACCATCCAATTCAACAGCTGGAAACTCTGGAAATCTAAAAGCTGTTTAGTATCTCCGATACTAAACGGAGAAAACGATATAAGTGTAGAAGATTTTATTCGTGAAATAAAAGAAATGAGAATGATGTGTAGCGAACAAACGTTATTATTAAAAATGATCAAAATAGAGAAAATTGTAGGAAAAGCCGCAATGACAATCCGCAATATCCATATTAACGAATTCGAAACTCTGTACGAAGGATTAAGACGTAACGTAGCTACTCAAGCATCAGTAAGAGAACACCAAGATCAGTTAAGAGTGATAAAGCAAGGAATAACCGAAAGCGTGCAAAATTATAACATTAGATTTCGACGTGTTTTCAACAAACTTCAATACAGCATTACCAATGAATATAAAGACGAACTAACTCGATGAGCGATGAACGATCGACTATACATGGTTTCTGTGATTGACTATGTAAGAGGCCTTCGTTCAGAAATAGGACACGTGCTATTGGCTAATCCCCCCCCCCCCAAACATCATCGATGCAGAAAAAAAGGCAATGGACGTGGAAAAATACTTTCGCGAAGACAACGCTCGCAGACGGATGACACGACAAACAACCACTCCACCATCTTATCGTAACCAGACGTCTCGTCCAGTAGGTAACCGCTTCACGATTACAAGTAACATGAATAACAAAACTCCACCCACACAAAACATTCTACCAAGAATGAATAATTTTACAAAGCTTGAAAATCGACCATTAAACGAAAGGCCACAAACGAAATGTTTCAAATGCGATCGATTGGGACACCTTGCCAATCAATGCCAAAATTTTCGAATACCGCCTCAAACAAAAGCCCCTCCAGGAATAAACCACATTCAAGAACAATCAGAATTAACAATGCTACCTCAGGAAGATTATCCACAATACGACTACAATTACCAGGACGACGAGGATTGCGATTTTTCGTTGACTCGGGAGCAGGAATCAACTTGCTTAAACGAGGATGCTACCCAGGAAGGACAATAATACCAGACACATAGAAATTCTCCATGGAACATTCCAAATACGAATCCAATTCCAAAATTAAACTAAATTTATTCAACAAAGAGATAGAATTTTCCTTAGTAGATGATAATTTCCCTATCATAGAAGACGGCATATTAGGCTTACCCGGTTTAAATCAATATCGATTCGAACTCTCCAATAAAACATTAAAATTAGATAATAATACTCTTCTGCTGCAGCAAGAACCACCCCTCGCATCGGGAGAAATCGTTCAAAAAATTGTATACTTCGACGGAAAGCCAACGCCAGTATGCTTTATCAATGGTGGTAAGTTTTCAGTCCAAATTTCTAACATTATTGAAAATATAAACACTGTAGATCAAATCTAAAAATTCAAATCTTTGATTCGACTATCGCACATAGAAAAACCTCTTAGAGAACCTATGTAGTATTTTCGTCTGTACCTACTTAAATTATATTTATCTTATTTTCCTTTAAGCATTCGTGAACGTAGTGGTAATGAACTTCAATGTGTTTAGAATTTTTTGTGAAATTTCCGTACTTTGCTATACTTATCACTCCAGAGTTATCGTCATAAATTTTTACAGGGTTATTGTCTAGATTTACATTGAAGACCTTCATAATTTCTCTAATAGACATTAATTCACTCACCGCTTCCGATAGAGCTACATACTCTGCATACGTCCAGGCTTTTGTCACACACCTTTGTTTTTTAGATTTCCAACCGATTACATTTCCATACAATTTAATTACATATCCAGAAGTAGATTTTCTATCTAAATGATCTCCTGCCCAATCAGCGTCCACATAACAATCTATCGTTTCACACTTTTCATTCCTTTTCTAATGTAACCTTAAATCTTTAATATTAAATATTTCAATATTTCGGTACAAATATTTCAATATTCGCAAAGCATATTTAAAATGTGTCTCGCTACAACAATCTTGAAATCTACTTAAGATAATTCACACTATAACTTATATTGGGTCTGGTATTTGTACTAATATACAGCAATGCGCCAATTAAATTCTTGTATCCAATGTCATTTCTATTTATCTCAGCGTTTTCAATTTTTAAATTTGTTTCCGTTGGTGTACAGTACAATTTGCTGTTTTGTAATTTATATTTGTTCGCTAATGATTCAATGTATTTCGTTTGGCTTAGTTTCATTTCATTTTTTATATAATCATACTCTATATTTATTCCAAAATATTCTTTTACTTCACTTAAATCTTTCATTTTAAATTTATCAGGTAATAGCTTCTTTACATTTTGTATCCTTTTTTTGTTTTTACTACAGATTAACAAATCGTCTACATATATTAGCAAATAAACAACATTTTCCCCCTCTCCATGAGTATATAGGCACAACTCTATGTTATTCTTCTTAAAATCCAATGTCGTCACATACCTATCAAAACACTCATACCAATCCCTCGGACTTTCTTTTAACCCATAAAGCGCTTTCGATAATTTACAAACTCTATTCGTTCCGTCCGCATATCCCTTTGGTTGATTTACATATACCTCCGAGGTTACTTCACCATTTAAAAAGGCAGTTTCTACATCCATTTGCTCAATTATTACTCCATTTTGACAACAATATGATAGCAATATCTTAAAGGTCTGATTACTCGCCACTGGAGAATATATGTCATCGGCTACGTTTCTTTGTTGAAATCCCCTTACCACTAATCTAGCCTTATACCTGTCCTCTGATTTTTTCGTGTAAACCCATTTTACATCTAATACTTCTTTGCCTTTTACCCTTTCTACCAATTTCCAAGTTTTATTCTTATAGAGACATTCTATTTCCTTATCCATAGCCTGTTTCCAAACTTCACTATTTTCACAACAAATCGCCTCCTCAAATGTGCAAAAGATATCTACTCTACAATAATTTGCGTGAATCTCACTACTGTTTTCCTTTTCTGGATACCTTACTGGAGTTTTCTTATTACGTGTAGATCTCCTAGGAATCTTTACGCTTTCAGAACTATTATCATTTTCATCTTCTCTACTTTCTAACTCTTCCTTATTCATGCTGTCCAATAAATAATTATCTTTACTATCATCGCTAACTGCATCGAATGAATTCTCCTCAAAACCGATACATTTTTTGTCTGTTTCTACGACCTCTACATGTCGCTACTGTTATTTTTACACCTAATAGGACTCTCTAACCTACTTCACTATATCCTAACAGAATTCCCATATCTGCCTTCTTATCCCATTTGGAAACTCTTTTTTGTTCTGGCCTTCTTACAAAAACTTTACTTCCATATAGATGTAGATTTTTAACACTTGGTTTTCTCCCGAAGAATATTTCAAAAGGTGTCTTTCTTTCTATAGTATTCGCTAATATTCGATTTTTCAAGTATGCCGCTGTACAAACTATTTCCGGCCAGTACCTTTTATGTACTTTCGCTTCCGCTAACAAGCAACGCGCCATGTCCATCACTGTTCTATTATACCTTTCCGCTGTCCCGTTTAATTCATGTACGTATGTTGGGCAATTATTTATTCTTATACCTTTATCCCTAGCAAATTTATAAATTCGATTATTTAAATATTCTTTACCATTATCGCATCTTAATATTTTTAACCTCTTGCCCGTTAAATTTTCGGCTTCATTTACGAACTGTACGAAAGAATCAAAGACCTCATCTTTTGATTTTATACAATAGATCCTAGCTATTTTACTATAATCATCGATAAATGAAATGAAATATTTTTCTCCATTGAATCCGGTAGTCTTAAAGGGACCACATACGTCCGTATGAATAATTTCCATTATTTCCCTAGCCTTAGTTCGATTATTTTTGAAAGGTAAGTTATGCATTTTGCTTTCTATACACACCCTACATTTCAAAAGTTCCTTTTCAAATTCATTCGGTATGCCAGTCACTAGCTGCTCTTTACCCAAAATCTCTAAATATTTAAAATTTACGTGTCCTAGCATCCTATGCCATCTTTCCTTTTTACTCATACCACTACGTTCGGCGCTGTTTACTAAGTGCTTCTTCCCTTTCAATATACTTTTTATTCTATATGTCCCATTCTCTTTGAACTGAGCTGTAAGTATATTATCCTCATCTATTACTTTCGCAATATTTCCTTTGGAAATAACCGTATTCTTATCGTCTGCTGGTTTACCTAAACTAATCAAATTTGCGGACATTTCTTTCGCGTAAAATACTTTCCTCATATTTATTTTATTTTGTTTTCCGAATGCTTCAAAATAACTTATAACATTCCCAACTTTTGTCGCTTTTATCGGTCTATTATCGCCTAAATATATATTTACCGGTTCTTTTAGGTCGATAGATTTATCGAAATAATTTATATTATTAATTATGTGATCGGTACAACCGCTATCTAATAGCCACACTATTTCGTTCTTACTTATTTCATTCGTCTCACTGCTGTTTGCTGCGTGCGCCGTTGCTGTCCATATGCCTGCTCTTGAGTTTCCATGCTCGCCCGTGCCGGTTCTTGATTGATGATGAAAGTTTCCACGTCCTCTGCTCGTATTGCCTTTGTTCTCTCTTCCTCTGTTTCGACCAGGTGTTGGCCCATGCCAATAGCCGTTACTGCTTCCCGCTTGGACGCCATTTTGACACTCTCTCGCAAAGTGTCCTAATCTTCCACATCTGAAGCATCCTTCCTTTTTTGCAGAAAAGGCGTTGGTTTGCCTTTCTCCTCGATTGGATTTATTTTTCTTCTCTGCTATCTCTATTTTATTTTTTACATACGCTACCGTTTGATCCTCTTCTTTCAATGCGTCTATTATGTCCGCTATGTAGCTGTATTCTTCGGGTAACGTATTCAGCATGTAATTCAGCTTTTCCCTCTCACTTACTTGTGCGTCCGCACTTTTTAATTCATTTATTAATTTTTCGAAATCGTTAAAGAATGATGCTGAATCACTGTAGTTCTCCAGTCTTATGTTTTCCAATCTCCTTCTGCATACGATCTGCAGTGCCGTCGACTCTTTCAAGTACATTTCATCGAACCTTTTTATTATATCATACGCCGTTTTTCCTTCCCTAACATACTCCAATTGTCTGTTCGATATTGCACTATAAATTATATTTATCGCCTTCAAATCCTTTTTGTCCCAGTCTTCATCGTCTCTTTCGTTCTTCATTCTAGTTGTAACAACCTCGCATTCCTTATATTTGAGAAACATCGTGATTCTTTGCTTCCACATTCCATAATCCTCACCATCGAATATAGGTATCATGATTTCCGATCTCTCCATTTTAATTGATTCTTCTTTTTTTTTCTTTTCTTACTCAAGCGTTCCTACGTGCTCGAAGTATATTTTTTTTCTCTGAAAGTTTTTTTTTCTTTACTGAAAACTCACTCGCAAGATCGTAACCACGCACTAAATATCTTGCAAAACTAGTAACCACGCTCTGCTACCATGTTAAGGAAATTCGAGGATTTGGGAATACAAATAATTGACTATATTTCCCACACAACAGTTATACATCTATATTACTCTCTGAAGAACGTCTTGCACGCACGCTGGTCGCCAACCGACTATCCTAGATTCTTCTAACATCTGGCAACAGTCTTTTGTCTCCACTAAGACCTTGACGCCCTCTAACCCTTACACACACACTCTCATGTACAGTGTAAATGTATCACTTCCCTAACAAATAAGTATGTTATTTCGTTACCACTTATCTCGTTCATCTCGCTGCTGTGTGCTGCGTGCGCTGTTGCCATCCATATGCCTGCTCCTGAGTTGCCATATTCGCTCGTGCCGGCTGCTGATTGACGATGGAAGTTTCCACGCCCCCTGTTCGTATTGCCTTTGTTTCCTCTTCCTCTGCTGCGACCACGTGTTGACCCACGCCGATAACTGTTACTGCTTCCCGCTTGGACGCCATTTTGACACTCTCATGCAAAATATCCCACTCTTCCACATTTGAAGCATCCTTCCTTTTTTGCAGCAAAGGCATTAGTTTTCATTTCTCCTCGATTAGACTTATCTTTCTTTTCCGCTATTTCTATTTTATTCTTCACGCACGCTACCGTTTGTTTCTCTTCTTTCACTGCATCTATTATATCCGCTATGTAGCTATACTCTTCGGGTAACGTATTGTTTTCGCACGTTCGCTGGGAGACGCGATCTCGAAGAAGCGCGCCAACGGGAGTCATAAATTCCCGTTACGATTTGCTAATCGACGCCGCGAATCGCTCGATCCCTTATTTCGTTTAGGATAATAAGGGTAGTTAAATGAAGGATAACGCTGTTGCTAACAGGTTATTATATATTTTCACAAACCAACAACTTCGGTGTAACACAAAATGAATATTTGTTATGAGATGACTACGAATGAGTGCGACCTGAGTCTCTAGACGGATTATCGCGTATACTGATGGATTTGTCGACTCATTGTATTCGAATTGCTGACCGCTTGACGAGATGCTTGATTGAGACTGACTGATCTTCGGGTGTAAACCCGGTCGAAGGATGTTGACTGTTCGAAGGATGTAAAGTCAGTGATGTTCGGAGACGATGCTGTGGCGGAGGAAAGCTAAGGATGGGTGTGTCTAGCGCACGGGACCATCGGATTTGTTGGTGACGATTTTGACTAAGGGAGTGAGGGAAATAGTCTTCGTTGTTAATTGGTTAAACGAAGGGTCTTAACCGCCCTCGAGAGAAAGTGGTTCGTGGGAGGAAAGTTGCATCATACGTGAGAAAAACCAACTTTCCCTTGTCAAGCCGTAGTAGACAAAGGTCTTTAGAAATGCTTTGGAAACAGACGTTTGTTCAGTTTGAAGGACCTCGACTAGGAAATTCCTAAGATTTATGGAAGATACTTGAGACTATTGAGGGTACGTAGTGAGTATCCGAAGACATCTGGTTGCCATCTTGCCCGCGGTGTGTGGCCTGGGCTAGGTAGAGTTACGCGACGTAACACGTATTTATCATGTAATTCAGCTTTTCCCTCTCACTCACTTTTGCGCCTGCACCTTTTAATTCATTTATTAATTTTTCAAGATCGCTAAAAAACGATGCTGAATCACTGTATTTATCAAGACTTATCTTCTCCAATCTCCTTCTGCACACGATCTAGTGCCGTCGATTCTTTCAAGTACACTTCGTCGAACTTTTTCATTATTTCATACGCTGTTTTTTCTTCCCTAATATATTCTAATTGTCTATTTGAGAAGGCACTGTAAATTATATTTATCGCCTTCAGATCCTTTTTATCCCAGTCTGGATTGTCTGTTTCAGTCTTCACTCTAGTTATAACAATATCACATTCTTTATATCTCAGAAACATTGTTATTCTTTTCTTCCACATACCGTAACCCTCACCATCGAATATCGATAGCATAATTTCCGATCTCTCCATTTTAATTGATTTCCTATTCTTTACTCAAGCGTTCCTACGTGCTTGAAGTATTTTTTCTTTTATTTTATATTCTTTGAACGTTTCTTCCCTTACTAAACTCGCAAGACTAAAAACCACGCACTAAATAGCTTGCAAAACTAGTAACCACGCTCTGCTACCATGTTAAGGTATAGAGAGGATTCGAAAATACAAATAGTTTACTTTATTTCGCACACAACAGCTATACATATATATATTACACTCTGAAGACTTCGATAACCTTCTTGCACGCACGCTTGTTGTCAACCACCTCCTCTAGATTCTCCTAACAGCCTCCAATCGTCTTTTGTCTCTACTGAGACCTGGACGCCCTCTGACGCTTACACACACATTCACGTGTACAGTGTAAATGTATCATCTACGTAACAAGATCATCAACGTAAAATCTTACCGTCCTCCCGAACATCATAAAACCGAAATAAATAAACAGATGACTGAAATGTTAAACAAAGAGATTATAGAACCCTCCGACTCTCCCTATAACTCTCCTGTCTGGGTCGTTCCAAAGAAAATCGACGCATCAGGGAAACAAAAGTGGCGAGTAGTGATTGACTTTAGGAAGTTAAACGAACTAACAGACCAAGACGCGTATCCACTACCTGACATTAACGATATACTATCACAGCTAGGAAATAAGAAATATTTCTCCTCTTTAGACTTATCCTCAGGGTTCCATCAAATACCCATGGACGAGAATTCAAAGAAATACACTACATTTAGCACACCATAAGAACACTTCCACTATAATAGAATGCCATTCGGGCTCAAGAACGCACCTGCTACCTTTCAAAGAATGATGGATACCACGTTAAGAGGTTTGATTAACAATCATTGTTTCGTTTATCTCGATGATATCATTATATTCGGGCAATCGATGGAAGAACATACTAAAAACTTAGTCATTATATTCCAAAGACTCGGGAAAGTAGGTCTAAGAATACAACCAGATAAATGTGAATTCTTAAAGCCCGAATTAGAATATCTAGGACATGTAGTGACAGCAGATGGAGTAAAACCTAACCCTAAAAAGATAGAAGCAGTAAAGAATTTCAAACTACCAAAAAATCCTACAGATGTAAAATCATTCCTTGGGCTAGCTGGATACTATAGAAAATTTATTAGAAACTTCTCTAAAATTGCCAAACCTCAATCTATTTTTAAAGAAGGACATTTAGTATTAATTCATAACGATCATAAAGAACACAAGATAGATACTGAATGGCCAGGGCCATACACCATTGAAAAAGTGAAAAACCCCTTATTATGAAATAATAGTAAATCACTCGATTAGGAAAATACATGGTAACCGTATTAAACCTTACTTTCCAGGACGATCTTCACCTTCTTCATAGTTAGCTAAGCTAAACGTTATACCCCTTAATGGTAGTTCTATATATCAAGAAAAATTAGCTCATGCATACTTATATAGCGAATCCGTAAACGTAATTATAGGTTTAGACATTAAGGATATATATGCAAAACTCAGCGAAATTAAAAGATTTAGACTAATGTTAACAGAACATTTTAAAAGTGAATGCCCGTATTCCAATGAAATGATTACACGCGCTCGCAAAAGAAATTTAGACAATGTAATCATGCATATTAAATTTATGACACACACTTGTTACCGAAGAGGCTCATTGAATTTTGTTGGATCCATTTCTAGAAGTCTATTTGTAACTCTGGATAACGATAATTTAGAATTAATGAATAAAAATATAGATAAATTTTTTGATGAAAACAATAACTTAAAAACCAATATAACTTACAAAACAAATTTCAAAACTATAGCTTTACCCTTAACTGACAGTCTAGAAGAAATCCTAACAAAAATTGAAAACGCTCCAAAAATCATTAATAATGTATAATCGTATAGAATGCACCTCAATCAAATTTCCAACGAAGTAAACTCTCTTAATTATGAACATAGAATTAGAAGTCTTAAGAAATAGGAACTAAGTGTCTTATAAATTATTAGTTATATTGATCTAGCATTACTAGGAACATATGTATATTTAACAAAATAGGATTATTCGATATTATAAGCAAATGCCTACCTTCCAAATTATGTATTCGCGTATTATGTTGTAAAACCAAAGAAAAAAAAAGACACAGGTATAAGCAATATCTCTAGACCAATAGAGCGCACCTTTAAACACATATTCCACACCTGAAATACAACCATTACGAGAATTACCTGAAGACACCAATTCAGTCATCCTCGAAGCAAGGCATGTAAGATTCCAAAAGGGCATACAAAAGGAGGCACTACACCGAAAATAAGAGTCTGGAGGACCAGCCGCACTCTAACACTGGGGGAATGTAACGTCAACAAATATGTCCAACCGACTCAGGAAACCTGAACCGCCTTGCACACGACACCGACTCCCAAAATAAAGGATTATGAATTCGGCACGTAGGCATAAGATAAACGAACATCTAGAAGGGCTGGTTCTTGATCGAGGCTTCAGTCTTTCGGTAACAGTTTAATCGCACACTTGTAATCCTATTATAGAATAGAGGTATCTCGAACTCTGGTTCAAGAACCCAACATTTTTTTATTATTATTTTCCCATTACTTTTACGTGACAAGCAAAGCGTAACGATAAACAAACTCCGGGCAAAACAATGTTGCCGCTGCGTGCAATCGTCAACCGAGGTTGAATTTAAAGTTTTCGATACTCCCCCGAGTATAAATAAAAGAACACGATCGTTAAGACAGTTAGTATCGAACATTCTTATAGCGAATTAATATCGAACGAACGTAAGCATTACCTTGTATACACATATCGAGCAACACTAAGCGAACGACGACTAATTCTGTACTGCAAATAATTTTAAATACATTTGACTACACTAAGTATCAACTCGTCTGGTCATTAATCAACAACGCGTTTAATCGTCCTCCACATACATGTTGTATAAGCTACTATGTGTATATTTATTTATGTTTCCCATAGTACAGACGTATTCCTTATTTTATTGTAGCTGTGTAATTTCAGTAGTCTTGCATAAAGGACATCTGTTTTGTTGCAATTGTATCAGCTATTAATTGTAATACTTGAAGCGTTTGTATCTAATCGTCATGCATCTGTGGTGGCACTCGACCATGGAACTTTCCAACGGCTTCGCGACACAAAGCGCTATACCTTCAAAGCGTAAGGCCGACACGCCTAATGTACCATTGATATCCCTACAGTTCTTTCGCCGAATATTCGGAAGAATGCATACGCGGCAACCGTTGCGGACATCTAATAAACGCGTGCGTAGTGGAGATATCGAGGGGCAACAAAGAAAAGAATCCATTTGGTTTCGAATCAAAGATTCATTCTGCCCCGAGCTGCGGAGTGCGAAAGGTTAAGCGTCATAGCGAAGCAAACACAATTAGAGATACGTGATTATTGACTCTTGATAGTTAATCGTTAATCGTTAATCGTTGTTCATCGTTAATCGTTAATTGTTTTTGATCGTTCATCGTTAATCGTTAATTGTTGTTGACAGTTAATCGTTAGTCGTTAATTGTTGATCATAAATTGTTGACTGTTGATTGTTAATAATTTAATTAACTTTTTTGTTGAACATCAAGAGTATTTCTTGTGGGCACCTTCACCCACTATCCACCTCACATCGTTATTCTACATACGGAAGGCAAGATTGATATCAAGTTCGAAGGACAGACCGCAGAAGTCTGGTCTCTGCTATTACCACGAGACCTTTCGAGACCGCGCAAGGAAGTGCCGGGCCCCTTGCAACTGGACCCAGTGAAACGAGACCAGCCGTCCGTAAACGCGGCATGTGGCGATGGCTTTAGTATCCCATCGCATTTTCGTGACGGACAGGGCACCAAGGATCTCTTTTCTTGTGAACACCGGTGTCAATATAAACGTATACTCGTGCAACAAACTACGCGGATCCGCGAACAAAGATACGTACGAGCTGTTCGCGGCGAATCGAGTGGTCGAAGCAAACCGAAAACGCCTTTCGCGAGTCAAAACGCATCGTCTCTGACGCCACAATGTTAGTGTCACGACCGGCATACTTCAAATCCGATGGACTGACGATGGAGATAAAGATGTGGCGGCACTCGGCGACAATCGGCGGCAATATCGCTGAAGTGTCTAATGAACCATCAACATCCCAACGGTCCTTCCGCCGAAGGTTCTAGAAGAAAGAGCACGTGGCAACGGTCGCGGACGCCTAGCAAATGCAAATGCATGGTGGGGATGTTGAGGGATGACAAAAGAAAGTAATCGGATTCGATCGAAAGTCAAATCATAAGAGCTTCAGTCTTGGAAAGTCACGCCTAGAGTTTGGAAGTGGATTGTAAAGTGAATTGTTGTTAGAAAAAAAATAAAGTTTCTTTTTTTTATTTACACCTCAAATTTCTTTTTTTATTTTGTTATTTTACGTGACATTAGCGCATTCGGTATCGGCAACAGCGCGTGAACGACAAATGGCAGCCGCTAGGATTCGTTACAAAATCTTTGTCTCCCGTGCGATTAATTCTGTATTTAGAATAATTTTAAATATATTTGACAATATCAAGTATCAACTCGTCACGTCATTATTTAAATCATCCACCACAAATCCAAAAACAGAATAAGGAAAACAGAGAAACGAACAAATAGAAAATTAAGTTGCTAACATGTTTTTCTATAATAATATTTTAACATCAATATTGTAATACGCAATGTGTTACGCCGCCTAAAACATCTGCACGCCAGCCCGCGCGACCGGACAACAACCGACCTGCGTAACGTCACTTCGACCCTCAATAAACCTAAGGACCCACCATAACTTTCACTTCCCTGTATTGTTTCGCCATGTGTCTTCAATCCGTTTGTCTTGAAGAATTTCTAAAGCTTAAAAATATTCTCGAAACACAGTCGGTTTTTAGAGAGGTCCTTGGGTTTATTAGTCGCACTTAAAACACGGAGAAAGCGGGTATGCACCCATTAGGAAAATCCGAATAGCCCTGTAATAAAACAAGCTAGGTTTTTCTCACGCACACAGTCATCTATCCACCACGATGGTAGGAGACTCGATACTCATCCCTTCGAGCAGTAGTGCAGGTCATGACCAATCGACACCGCGCTTCGTGGCCCTCACTTTTTCTAACGAAAGTGGGAACAACGAATCCGCGTTCTTTAGGCACAGGGGCACACCCACACCGAACTTTTCTTCCGTATTAGAAAAAGAGCGACAGACAGTCTAAAAACTAACGCCTAACGCGGCAGTCTACACATAGCGCGAGAGTCGCATACTTCACGCAAATCTTTTGTCGGTTCTCGGTGTTGTCGAACACACATCTTCTCTCCTAAATATATTATAGTGCTAAGTCCATTAATACATTAATTTCCATTATAAGAGCCCTGCTCTAGCGTACATATCTATCGCATCTTCATGCGACAAGTTGTTAACTATTTATTTCTCTACGTCAGTGTAATCTAAGTGTTGGAAATATATAATTTATAATTCTGTGAATCACAGTGTTATACAAACTCAATCACCCCTATTATCTCAACGGAAATCAGGGGATCGATCAATTCGTGGTGTCGATTGTTATAATCGTAACGGGGATTTACGACCCCCGTTGACGTCTCTCCTCGCGATTACGTCTCCCCGCAATTGGTCGAAATTTACACAATGTGAAAATGAAAAAATTGGAAGCAACCGAACTACGGATGAAACTAAATCACTTCGCTGCTTGTAAAGATAACTTTTAGTGTTATAAACATAAGTCAAGTAGCAAAGAGCATAAATTGAATTTACCCAAACTCTTCTTGAAATCTGACAAAATGATTCTTTATTTTGTCAAAAAAATCTTTACGTATTTTCCATTCCCATTCGTCGCTTTTTTCAGTGGCGTGTTTATCGCTACGTCGAAACTCCGTCGGGTAGCAGTTAATTTCATTTAAAGTAGAAAACTATTCAGAAACGTGTATACGTTACACAGCAACAAACCAGTCGCCCTGTTATTACCTCGTTCTCAACAGTTCAAATTTCAGGGACAACCGACTACTTAGTATCGACCCAGTACGTCATATTTACTCGCCAAAAGAATTGTAAACGAAAATTGTAACCAGACGTGCCGTTAGTAACTACCATTTTTCGCGAAACTTCTTTTTCATTTGGCGGAAATTTAAACAAACCCCGAAACACCGTGGCGTTTTGCAACTGTCTTTAATCCTTTAAGATAAAAAAGATTGACGCAAAATTTTGACGGGATGAAATTTCACGATATATTCAGGTGAAACGATGCGAAATTAGAGCGAAGCTTATAATGGGAATATAGTTTGCTTGTCTGTTGTCATAAAATGAGATATGCAGAATATATTAAAAAATAGAGTATATGTAATACGAAACTTTATATTATTCATGTTATTATGGACAAAATATCACAATATGTTCATATATTTAAATCTCCTCCGAAAAAGATTATTGTATGTAGAACACAGTTTAACTGTATTTTGAATTCTTGTTTATCAGATCACAATTGATAAGTTGATATTAGGATGATTATCCTCATTTGAAACAATTTTGTGACTGTTACTTGTCAATATACTTTATATCTTATGTACATTTTAAATATAGTACGCAAACTCGAAGTTGCAAGGAACATTAATAAAAACTCAATATTTCAATAACGCCTTTCATGATTATAATTAAATATTTTTTCAAAATGTCGTATCAGTGTTACATCTAGCACCCCCTCCCCCACACACAAAAGTTTACCAATTTATAATATATGTACTAGTAGATTGACAAGTTACGATTTACAGGTTATATAGAATTCTATTTTATGATTTTATAATTTTTCGTTAAATACAATAATCAAATAACTTGCAAATAGTAAAATTTCATTTGTTTTATCGTCAAACTTGTGCAAGGGAACATATTAATGCTGGTAACTTTAGTGACTTGCAAAATTTCAATAGTGCAAGACAGGCCAGATATTCAATTGCAATTGGTTGCTATCCATATTTTCATCGGTCTTACAATAACCTTATGTTATCAATTATGAATTAAAAAGTTAATGAAATCACAACTCACCCAAGGCCAATGGGTATGACTTCTTTTCGAAGATCGATTGAAATCTCGAGTTTGTTGTTTGAGACATTCAGTTACCACAAGACAAAAACACCACTCCATTACAGCCGACGTAAACAAAACATGACAGATTCTTCCAATTCTCGGACAACAAACATAGGCATACATACTGTTTTAAAGTCACAGTCTGTCGTTGAACTTTCGCCAAGTAACTTGATACGCACATATACACGTCCCTCGAAATCAGTTTTCGACGAAAATACATACGTGACATGTTATGTTGCAACCGAACGTGAATTTCTCGCGGGAAATAGCCTGATATCGTTTATTTATGCGTCTCTCAAATACGAATTTTACTATACACTTCGTTTAAGACACGCCATTTTGCAAAACGATTATCGAAAGATTACTGCTTACATCGAGATCGAGAATAGATTCGCAGGAAGCTGGATGCCGCGATTTCTTCCCGCGCTTTACTTTCTTCCGAAGTTGTGATTGGTTGATTTCCTGCTGCCATATTCGGTTTCGCCGAGAATCGTGAACACGTACGCTGGAAGCAATGCGGGGTAATTATTTAATTTATTTCATAATATTATTTAACATATATCGTGAAAAGTTCTGAATATTCGGATTCTTCTGTTATCGTTTCATCGTATGTTAGCATTATCAGCTCTCGATATCGAATTGGCAAACAGAATTTTTCTCATACAAAGTAAGTCACATTAAGTATATGTATATGTATAGTCGAAGCAATGCAATTAAAAATTTTTCCATTTTAATTGCTATTATTTATCACAGACATTTTACCGAGCATTCATTTTATAAATCTTATACATACATATATATATATATATATCGGGTTTACATTAGAATTAGGGTTAGGGGCGTGAAACGAATCTTCGTTTGGGTTACACGTTGTCGTTATGCAATGGAGAAGACATTGACTAGTGCAAATACGATTATTATAGAACCGGACAAGTAACCGCGGTAGTTAGGTGCTCGAGATACTAATGACAATGATCCTAGGTTCAATAACGAATCCGCGGTCAACGGGATGACAACAGAACGTACTCACAAAGTCTAAGTCTGAGAATAATCACTGATCGCGAAGGCGTTACTCTTGGATCGATGAGATCGCGAGCGAGAAAGCCTTTCCCGTCCCGATGATGCCACACAGGAAAACTATAACGGGGTGTGTCTAAGGATACGAGATCATCGGATTCGTCGAGAAAAGCCTTCGTTCAGAAAGTGTTGCTGCTAATTGGTTAATCTCCATATCGGTGGTTAGAAAAGGATGCTAGCCGCCCTCGAGGGAAAGTTGCTAGTGGGAGACGCCGCTCGTTGAAAAATATGTCTTCCCTATCTTCCCGTAGTTGGGACAAAGACTGTTTGTCTGTTTGAAGGACTTTAGTTAACTAAACCTTAAGATTTATAACGGGCCCTCGGGCTAGCCGAACATGTACTGCGGAGACGCATCGACATCTGGCAATCATCTTACTCGAAGAATAGGGTCTGCACGTGGCGAGCCACGGGACAGAAACCGTTGGAATGTTTACTGTCGCGTGTCGCCACAAATATTTCTTTTAAGGAGAGCTATAGAATTACTTCATACCTTTGTTAGGCAAAGCGTTCATCCCGTGACCGCGGCTACGTTCGGCGACTGACTGTCGCCTCGAACCCAAGCTCATTATCACAATTCTCGAATAATTACAATCGGGTTGAATAACTACAATTGTTCAATTACAGCTATAGTAGACTCTAGGTTACAATGTTGCGGGATTATCCAAAATTCCAAAGGCTCCGGTGTTCTTTCATCTCCGACACGGCCATCCTGACTATCACACGTCCTCGTGTGTAACTAAAATATCGTATTTCTTACATTAGATTCGATACAACTGACATTATTTGCGATTTAACTAAATGTCCAAGTAAGTCAAGGGTCCAGTGCAATAACAAAGTTTCGTTCGGAGGTTTGACAACAGAAAAATAAAAGAGAATAGGAATTTGTAATGTTATAATTTGTATTCAAAGTGTTAGGTGCGTTCTGTGAGTCGCCAGCCAGACCGTAATGACACAACAGATCATTTTCGATTTCGTACACCGGTGAACCTCAGTTTGTTGGATCATATTGCCACGTTGGGTGCATTACACCCAGAAAGCACGTAAGCCCACTCAACGGGTTACAACAAAAGCACGTAACCCCACTCAACGGGTTACAACAAAAGCACGTAACCCCACTCAACGGGTTACAACAAAAAGCACATCAACCCACTCAACGGGTTACAACAAAAACACATCAACCCTCTCAACGGGTTACAACAAAAACACATCAACCCACTCAACGGGTTACAACAAAAACACATCAACCCACTCAACGGGTTACAACAAAAACACATCAACCCACTCAACGGGTTACAACAAAAACACATCAACCCACTCAACGGGTTACAACAAAAACACATCAACCCACTCAACGGGTTACAACAAAAACACATCAACCCACTCAACGGGTTACAACAAAAGCACATAAAACCACTCGGTGTATTACTATGACCACAACGCAGTGTTAATGATCCTCTGAGGTCAGTGTACTTGCATCGTTATTATCACCGCCGTTGTCATCACCGCAGACGTCTAACTCAGCAGGGACGCAACCTTCTGGCATTTTTCTCAGTCTGTCGTGTCTGTCCTTATATGATCGTTTGCCGTCTAAGGTTTTTAGGGTATATCTATCTCCTTCCAAAATCTCGGCTATTACGAATGGACCCCTGAATTTCGGATCTAACTTCGTCTGGTTTCTTTCCTCGTTTTTACGTAACACGAAATCGCCAAGGTTGAACCTAACTATTTTAGCTTTGTTTTTGTCGAACCTATCCTTATCGTATTTGGCGCAGTGATACATCGAGCATTTTCGACGATCGCATTTGCGTCTAAGTTAGTTTCGCTTAGTAAGGAGTTATCCCGGTGATCGTGGATTCGTTTGAACTCAAACATTGCTAATAGTATTATTTAATTTAATTATTCGTAGATCGTATTATTCATTAGGCTTAGTGTTTGTTAGACTTATTATTAGTTGTACTTATTATTTGTTAAGCTTAGTGATAGACCTGTATATATGTCTAAATAAAATCTCGGCTTTGTGAAACGATGGCTAGTCCACACGAAGAGTCGTCGCGCGCCCAAAATTCGAATCGTGACCCGACATATATATATATATATATATATATATATATACAAGATATATATACAAGAAAGAAGATACAAGAAAGAAGATACAAGAAAGAAGGAATATTATATTAGCGGCATTTTTGTAGCCATTATATAGGGTTTCGATCGCATAATTAATCAGTATCAACTTACCAGTCTTTAACGGAAGGACAAAAAGAAGAGCAGACGACACACAGACCGCAATCATGATCATTTTCAAGTAGAATCTCAAACTGCCGTACATCTTAGAAAACTTCGTTAGTCGTAAGGGATCAAAGGATGATGTCCGCGCTAGGGAAAATAGATGAGAAGCGGCTATTTCAACAACCACCGTGTAGGTACTGCACTAGCCAGAAGTATCTGCGACAGAAATCAGAATACACTCGTTTTCGCATGGTTGGATCAATTTCGCGTGGGACTAACCTGATTGAACCTAACGCGGGATAATTGCTCAACTCACGACTTTAACCAGCCCGCTTGATTCTCTGTAAATGCTTGAAATTGACGCTTGGATTCTTTCCAGATTAACTAGCTTTGCCCCTCCCTCCCTTTATCTATTTTCTTAGATCGACTTAGACTGCCACAATATATTATCTTTCTTCTTTTCTTTCCTTTTCTTTCCTTTTGATCTTTTAAAGCCCTAAATCGCTGGCTATTTTGTATACTATATATTTTGTACACTCAATTACTCTGTAAGTCATAAGTACATATGTTTTACAACGTTATTTGTCATATTTCAGTTAAACCCCAGAAAAGCCAGAAATATATTTTCAGCATGTTTTAACGCGCCCCTGGCAAAGATCTCAAAAACGAGTTGCGGCACAATTTAAAGCGACAAATAGCATCGCGTGTCTCGTTGTGGTAACACACGGTTCGCCAGTTTTTTTTTTTTTGATATCGGTGACTGCCATATTCTCTTGAGTTTCCAAATCGTAAAGAATCTTTCCCCAGGGATTGGTCAACTGTGTATGTCCCCATGCGACGTAACTTGCTTAAGGAACACGAGCCGGTGATATGCAGGCAACGTATAATTGATTATCATTCGCTCTGAAACGCTGAAGTAATGACCAGTGCAGTGGTCCAGTGGTCATATTGAATGCCGCTGGATATATCAGCATTTGGCAACCTAACCCAGAGAAGCAGGAAATATGAAGCTACCGAATACCAATTAACTTCGTAGTTGCACGGTTCACATTCCATCATTTCTGAATATGCGAGGACAGTCCTCTTATTGTGCTTTTAATTCTTTTATTTGTTTCATTTTCAGCAAATATACTGGTTTTTTTAAATTAAGCTTCTGTTTATACAGAGTTACAGATTATATTAATTTTATATAGAATATATTTAAGAAAGATATTTAATTTTTTGCTAGTTAAGTATTGATCGATTAAGTTACTGTACCTTTGTTCCGATAAATGCGTGCCATTTCCTCGAATCTAATATCATAGCAAATGCCAATACCTATTTTGCAGCCCTTCACATCGAACGTCGTTAGGGAGTTACCAGGACTGAGTGAATCACTCTCTCGAAAAGTAATCTTATTAGGAATGTCGATGTCGAATAGATGTACCTAATAACATAAAAATGTAGTCGCTAATTCTATTGCTGCAACTTTTGTAATTTAATATCAAAGTTACCAACTCCTAAACTTTAATTATTTTTTATTTAATAACTGACAGCGTTTTTATCACTTTCTTTTATTAAAAAATCTTATCATTTAATAATGTTTAAAAAGGAGAAAAAATAAGTATAATAATATTTTAAGTATTTGAAAAATTTATACAACACAAACACATTACAACAAAAATGGGCGTTTCCCGTATCATAACGTATTTTATAAACCGTAAATTATAGAATTGGTTATAGTATACGTATGTACATATGTATATTCCTAAATTATTCCTAGATAGAGTCACTTTCTTCGCCCCAATATTTTCAAATTCAAAGCCATAAAGGAATATATTACTTACCTTTCGGTGTTTTGCTATCAAAGTTCCATCGGGACCCCAAATAGTACAGGTATTGTACAATTTATCGCCCTCTATTTCAGGCATCGTACCACCAACTACATAGATGTTGTTTTCTTTAGCTGCGTTCGATGAAGCAACGCTCGTTTCACCATCAGGAATACTCTCGGCGTATTTTGGAAAGTACTCTGCGTTACAATATTTCAATTAATGAAATGTCTTTTGTTCCAACCATAAATTAAATTGAAATGTTTGTCAGTTTTTTATTTTTTAAATTATTAAAATAACTAAGTTTTATATTTCGACTTAATTAAATATGCAATTACTTAGCTAATAGTATATATAATAAATTGTTTCTACAGGTTCAAAATGAAAAATGAATATTTAGAAATATTTAATTACGACAATGCTATTTGTGTTAGCATCAGTGGCTTGTTACTCAACGACTTTGCTAGTACTTTTTGAAACATAAAGTTAGTTTTCAATTAACACTTATACTAGAGGCGGAATTATAAATGCAAAATAATTGATAATACTAATTTATAAGTACCTAATTATTAGTATCTTCAAAAATATATTTATACAAAAATCACGATAATCATGAAAATGGGGAAATCCTATATTCTCGAATCAATTCACAATTTATTTTGTATATTAATTAGATTCCGCGCTCATCAGTACGTACTCACTGGCGAGATCGAGAAAATGTATCGGCAATTCCTCGTACGACCAGAGGATCGGAAATATCAAAGGATATTATGGCGCAGCGCGAGTGGAGAAACAGAAACATATGAGCTTAACACCGTAATACTCTTATCATAGAAATAGAAGCAGTCCTCAATTCCCGCCCGCTAACTCCTATCTCCACCGATCCAAATGATCTCCTAGCCCTCACTCCCGGACATTTCCTCATTGGCGATTCATTAATGTGCTTACGTGATCGAGATTTCAGAGACATTCCATCGAACCGACTCTCCAAATGGCAGCATATCCAACAGCTTAAACAACATTTTTGGAACCGCTGGCATAAGGAGTATTTGAACGAGCTAACCAACCGCAATAAATGGAGCAAGGGTGGACACAGCATCCAAAAGGGCACAATCGTCATCCTCAGAGAGGACAACGTTCCCTCCATGCATTGGCCTCTGGGCCGAGTTCATCCAGGCGCCGATGGTGTTGTCACGTAAAATAACAAAATAAAAAAGGAATTTGAGGTAAAAAATAAAAAAAAGAAAACTTTATTTTTTTTCTAACATCAATACACTTTACAATCTACTTCCGAACTCTGGGCGTGACTTTTTAAGACTGACTCTTATGATTTTACTTTCGATCGGATCCGATTACTTTCTTTTGTCATCCCTCAACATCCCCACCGTCCATGCATTTGCTAGGCGTCCGCGACCGTTGCCACGTGCTCTTTCTTCTAGAACCTTCGGTGGAAGGACCGTTGGGATGTTGATGGTTCATTAGGCACTTCAGCGATATACATTGTCGCCGAGTGCTTTATCTCTATCGTCAGTCCGTCGGATTTGAAGTATGCCGGTCGTGACAGTGTCATCCGGACAGCTACAGTTCAGACGGCAAAAAGCATTTTGGATCGGGGCGTCAAAAGGCTTGTCCCACTGCCAATTCAACCCGATCTCGAGAAACCCGAACAACTAGCCACCGAGACGAAATAAGATGGGAACTTCAACCACACCTCGCTAGTTTGATCGGTACCCTCTCAACGGGGGGAGAATGTTACGCCATGCGGCTTACCATAGGTCATATTCTTAACTATCGATCGCGGCACTATAATGTCGCAGACGGACCGTCGCGTCTGCCCGGCAAACAAACATTGTAGTGGCAAGCGCATGATTCATTAAGCAGGGCGACTTCCAGAAACGTCGACTCGTGGTCGTTATTTTACCTCGCGTAAAAGAATGTGGCGTGATCCGAACGTAGTGGGGGTCGCCTTCCAGAAAAAACGAAAAAAATCGAAAGGCGTTCAGAACTTTTCGAGAAGTCGAACCGTCAACACAGGTGGTATGTCGCGCATTACTTATCAACCAAAACGCAGTTACATTTTTTTTGTTCCATTTATATCTTTCTAGTTAATAAGTTGTTGAAATAAACATTAATTTATTTGTGTTAATTCTGTGGAATTTCATTGAACTACTGAACTGATCAGTTCGTGGCGTCGATTATTTAATCGTAACGGGAAATTACAACTCTCGTTGACGTGCTATCTCGCGATCGCGTCTCTCCGCGAACGGTCGAAACAAAATGATTCACTAAAAACTGTCCTGAATTCCTAAGAACTTATTTACCGCAAAACTGACAAAGTGTTTATTTAAAAAATGAGGTTGAAGGTAGTCCTTTTCTTTCATTTCATTCATTTTCATTTTCTTTCTTAAGTATGGCTAACACAATATCTAATCAATTAAAATTTTATATTTTCACGTGAAAAGTTTCTTTAGATAATTATTATCAACATGATGACTAACTCTTACGGATTAATACGTGTCTGTAAGGCAATCCGGTGGACTCGATCGGCTTTTTACTTCGAAAGTTGAGTAATCGGTGTCGCTTTCTTACGCATCTTTGAACTGTATAAATGTTTTAAAATTGTTTGATCCAGAATGTACCACACCGGACAATCAAGAAGGCAGGTGCCTTGACTACAGAAAATGTAAACCTCTGCAAGAAATATGGCAGATACAGTACCGTACAGCCACCGATTTTTATAGACGATCAGTGTGCAGATACCAGGGCAATGTTACGATCGTTTGCTGTCCGAACGATCCAAACAAAGAGAAGAGAGAAATTTTAATAAAAACTGTGTATAAGTATAAGGCTTTGCGACCACCATACTGAGGTTTTAGCAACGTCTCTCATACCAGGGTGGTCGATGGTAAACCAGCTGAACTTGGTACGTTTTATGTCTTTCTTTCCGATTAATAATAAGCCATTTACTGCAAAGAATGAACTTTAAAGGCATTAAACAGCACATCAATGTACATTTCAATTAGACTAAATAATAATGCTATGATTTTATCGGTAGTAACTTTACTTATTAACTTGAATTATTTCTTTCTTTTACTTCATGTTAGGAAGAGTATCTTTTTGCTTGAAATAAAAAATTGATATAGGAGTAATAATATGGATAGAGATCAAAAACTGTTAGGGCAGAAATTACACGTTTGAACTTTATAGTTCAGTATAGTTCAAATAGAAATTATATAGAATTATTTAATAATTTGTATTCCAGTGGAATAAAAATTTAATTTCTGTCTTTATCAAATCTCTGTTTCAGAGTATTTGTACGTATGTACTTATCGTCTGCTGTATGATCGAATTTCGAATAGGTAATAATCGTTGTTACTCGTTATGTGAGAAAAAATTATGTATATTCACAACTATGACTATTGCATTTTAGGCGCTTGGCCATGAATCGCTGCATTAGGTTTTCGTAATCCCCGAAACCCAGACAAACCACTATGGAAGTGCGGAGGTTCCCTGATATCGGCTAGGCATGTTTTGACCGCAGCACATTGTGCACATATGGATGGAATAGAAAACATACACAATCATAATATTGCCATTCTTAGATTGGTGGAGGAGGTGCCATTTTCGAGTAAGTCCTCAAATATATATATATATATATATATATATATATATATATATATATATATATATGCTATTGAGTATTACTGAAGTATCATATCCTGAAATTTCTTACTGTACACATATATTGTGTCATAAAGCGTGTATAATTCTTTCTCATACTTTTGGTCATTAGTTTCCTGCATTTTCATTTATTTTTTTATTTTTCAGGGTACGTATATCCCATTTGTACGAAAGAGCCCCTACGAAAGAGCAACTTCGTCGGCTATAACCCCCTTGTTGCTGGATCGGGAGCATTAAGATATAGTAAGTGATATCAATTTTATAATAAAATTAAATAGTTCCAGTCTTAAATATCTTTCTTATTTTCTTCGTAGGACGACCACGACGTAATGCATTAATGGAAGTACAAATGCCAGTGATTAAGAACGCCGAATGCAAAATAGCTTATTCCAAATTTCCTAATGCACCTGATATCACTGATGGTATAATATGCGCCGAACATGCTCAGGGTGGAGAGGATTCTTGTACGGTAATTAAGTTACAGAGTTACTACAAACTATACGGTATCTGAAGACACGTCGATTCGAATTAACATCAAATCGACGTCTTAAACATTAAAAATAATAGATAAACACAATTTAATAGTTTTGCCCACTTCTCACACCTCGTTATGGTATTTAATCTAATTTCCTCTAATCTTAGTTTTGCTCAAAATACATATAACATGTACGTTATAAATTGGAGTATTTCAATACACAAATCAATAGAAGATTATTACTGTATATAAGTATAATTTCAATACAATTCGATCGATATATTTCAGTATCTTTGATTAAAAATTTAACGATCCTTTCAGGCTGACCGCGGCGGATCACTGCTGATACAACATGAATTAACCTCGTATTTAATAGGTATTGTGTCTTATGCTTATAAGTGCGGCACAGCTGGGTATCCCAGCGTTTACACTAGGGTCACATCGTACCTTGACTTCATTCTCCAAGCGATGCAATAATATGATATTACTGTTCCATAAATATCATTGTGTAAAAAACGTAAAGTTGGATTTTCTTATTGTGGAGATAAGAAACAGCTCAAATTTACATTGTTTTGTACGTTACAAATTATAGGCTTAAAATGTACGAAATGTAACTTTGAAACGACACTAATTTTTTACGCACGATAAACCTCCACAACTTAGGTATGTAAAGATGATAAACGTATATTAATTCTATTAATTTGGTAATAATAAACCAACTTTCTGAGAAGTTCTGTAAATTTCGTTTCTTTTGTATCAAGAGAATAATGGAATATTCCACTTAGATCGTATACTTCTTGTATGTACGTACAAAATTTTCCGGCTAATCTAAAACACTTCATAAGATAGAGAGCTTCTGGAAATTCGGACACAGAGAGTGCATAAAATACAAGATAAGTCTCGTGTCTTTCAAAATTATTTTTTATTCGCTAAAAACGTCCTGTGTACTCATGCAATCACATGCAACCTCGAAACTTCACTTATTTTTTATCACTTTCCAATTCAATACACAGTTTCTGCATTTTTGACTATATGTAAGAGAAATTTCCATTCAGCCAAAGGTGTACTTACAGATTATAGATTCCTATACGACTCTCAGTAAAAATTTATCCGCACTCCAGATAGTTAAAACTTCTGTCGACCGTATTGATCCATCTGCACTCTTCGTATGACGTCAATATCTGTTCAGTGCTGCTGCGCAGGTTTCTTTGTGTTACGTCAATTCGTTTGTGACCGTTGCGCGAGTAATGGCGCTTTGCAATGGTGATTTGCAGGAAAACAGTGCAGGATGCTGTGATTCGTTTCTTGTGGTCGGAGGTTATGTTTGATGCCTATATTTATCAAAGATTTAATGCACATTATGGAGAAAGTGTTTTGTCACGAAGTGTGTTTGAATGGGCACAAAAGTTCAAAGAAGATCGCACAAGTGTTATGAAAAAACAGCTGGACGCCCGTCCACATCCACGATGACAACATTGAACGTGCTCATGAACTTATGCTCTATGGAATAGACGAGTGACAGTGGATAATGTGGCAAATCATTTGCAAATCAGCCACGGCTCTGCTTATGCAATAGTACACGACAGATTTGGATTTTAAAAAGTTTGTGCGAGATGGATGCCGAAAAAGCTGATGAAAAGGTGAAGACGACGATGCATTCGTGGTTCGCAGCTCAGCCCAAAACATTTTTTAATGAGAAAATATAAAGGTCCTTCGGCAAATGGACAAAGTGTATACAGAAATCGAGTGATTATGTCAAAAAATGATGTATGTCTTTTTTGACAATTGCTTAAAATAAATTCTACACCGACAGAGCGGGTAACTTTTTACTCACCCTCGTAAGACACTTAAATTTCCAATCTATTATGATGAATAAAAGAGCTTATACTATTAAATCTAATTGTATTTTGTTGCATGAGAGTACACGTGTATGTGATGTACATTACCTTTATATCCCCTTGAACGCTTCAATATTGCGCATATATACTATATTTTGTACAGCTTCTATAAAATTTCGTATGTTTGTTTAGGCTGTTAATCTAGAGGCTGGAGTACAAAGAAGTGGCACAATGATGTGGGCTGATGACATTTATAATTATCAAGGAATCACCCCTACATTCGCTCAGGTATATATCGTTGACTATAATGTATTTAACATATATGATTGTTAGAATATTAATAATTAATTTTTAATTCTATCAGAATTTTAATGAAACTGTCCCTTGGGAAGGAAGAACTGATACCTTGATATCACGGTTTGTACATCCTATATATACGACAAATTTTAGAACATTATATAACGAAGAACCAGATCGTCGTGGCCATGTGATGTGAATAAAAGGACTTGAATTTGATGATATTTTTATAATGTTAGATAACATAACTAAGTATCTTCACAGTAAGATAGGATGACATGGTTTACATGATCTTAATGTTGTTCACTCGAGTGATGATATTATAAGGAAAAGTGTAATATCACAGGTAGGATGATTCATAATTTAGAACTACTAACTCATGTATGTATTAAAAATTAAAGAAATATATTAAATTTTATAGGATATTTATGTTTAGTAACCAGTAATTCAGAGATTGGTATTCATGGTTACTATAACGAGGCTGTAGAAACGCACCCTTTCTTCTTTGCAAATGGTCCTGTATTTATGTCTAAGCCGAAACTGGAACCTCTGAATAATTTAGATTTATTCTTGTTATTTTCTAAAATACTTATCTACAGTATACCATAAGGAATGATACCGTATCGCACCTAATCAAGTGCCTTAAGAAACATCAACAGGATATCACAGTAATCCCTTATCGACTGATATGTAAGTAAAAGTTATCTGTCATTGTTATACACAATTATGTGTTAGTGTTATACACAGTTATTTATCATTTTCTATTAATTCAGTTGTAGCCACTACAATATCTATGACACTGGTAGTAATTATAAGAACAATAATGATGTTCTATAAGAGGAAATGATGATTAGGAACAAAAACTTACAGGTAAGTCAAAGTATATGTTATTTGCCATTTGAAAAGAAAGTTACTAACTTGGAATTTTTTGATAAATAATAATTGTGCAAAATATATTGGATTTCAAATTTGTCAAAAATTGAAATTTAAGAAGCATTGTAATAATATAACATTAATATTTTGATTTTTCAGGAGATATCATGCGGTGGATGGATAATATGTAAAAAATATTAAGCAGTATATGAATTTTCATATTGCGTAGAGATAACAAAATGAATTTTAAAAAATGTCGACATGGTAATAAGAAATAGCATCATGACAAAGAATATATAAACACAGTTTCATTTTTTATAAATAAAAATTTGTTGTTCCAGATTTTGAAATATAGTGAAACGTTTAATTAGTATCTTAATATCTTTAAATAATTATTATTTTAGAATCAATTGTAATTGTATCATACGTACTTTTGAATTCGTGCAAGAACATATGTTATTTTGAAGTAGTTATTATTAGGAAATTGTTAGACGCGAACAGTATGCGAAAAGTTAGTATGTAGTGTAATAATTATCAATCAAAGCACAAGAATTAAATTCTTTAGGAAAAAATTTCCGGAATTTCTTATTTACATGATTATAAAGAAATCCATAACAAAAAGGAGCTGCTTTCTAATACTTCTCTTCCTTGTAATGCCTACGTTAACAATAACGAGGTTCGACTTTTTGTTTTTAGAGGGATACTGGAAAATTTGAAAGTACAGTACCATTGGGAAGAAAATCACGATATTGAAAACGATATTTGCAAGTAAATTTCCAAAAAATCTGTTTTCAAATTTTCGCTTTCTATTTCACATTAAAAGAAAGGGAGGGCTGCCTTCTTTTTCTGCAAGACAAAACAAACATTCTGAATCTCGTATCAATGAATGATGTCAATAAGTTATTTTTCTTTTCAGATTGAACAATATTCCAGATTTATTCATAATTTCATACTACGCGAAGAATAGACTTTCATAGGTATATAAAGGAAATATTAAGTATAGGAAAACTCTTTTTCGTTGTAGGTGACATATGCTTCACGGTTGAACACATGTATTTTTGAACACATATAAATGAAAAAGTACTCTTATGGAGAAAAAGAATTGATACCTTCGATTGACATTAGATAATGTATATAAACTTATGAACAATCACTATCACTATCAGTTTGTATTTTAGGTGCACACGCAGATTTGTTGGAGTTCTTATAAAATGTACTTCCTGTACGAACGTTTTATTCTTCCAAATTTTACGATACTATGTCTCATATGATAACTATATGGATTAAACGTAATATAAATGATCCGAAAATAGACTCGAACGACATTAATTGTCTTTCTATTTATACCAATATCGAAAATACAAGTAAAGCTGGAGCAATAGTATGCAAGAATGGACTATTTATTATTTTAAACCAAATCATAGCATATTCAGAATGCACAGTATTATCATGAAACGACGAGTTTTATGTTAATTCCGACCGATTACAATACCTTTCTTTCGTTTACAAGGAACGACGAGACTGGCAGTTGCGTGATTTCCAATGCAAAAGCCGCGATATCTGCACGATAACCTAACCTCAACCGATTTTGTTGTACTATTCTTACGTGGACTTCGTTTGTACCACTTTCGTAACAAAAATAGAATACGTAGAACACAGCATTCCGTTATGCGATATTGTCGATTCCTAACATCCGAAAAATCAGAGATAATTTTTTCCCTACAGTTGTACATTTGTGTGAAAAATTACGAACGTAAAGTTGTTTGGTGCATGCACAGTCCTCCCCTCCGCTGCATTTGCGTGGACATGCTAGAAAGATTCACTTTTCCACGGTGAAACTGTATGTATTATAATTTCATTTTTACAAAGGTCGAACATCCTACTATGCATAAATTTAATATTAATATAAGCAGGTTTCGTGTTAAGTATTACATCTGACGTATAAGCACACGTGTGTACGAGCCTTGGTTTTAAATGTCTTATAGTAGACACCGAAAAGATTATTCAGTTGGATATCTGACTCAACATCAATATTTTACTAGGAGATAACATGTTAAGAACACGTTGGTGGATGGCATGGGAGATGATGAATGAAGACATACTTCTGTGAGATACATAAAATAGTAGTCAGAACGTATTTTGGCGCTTGGGGACAGCAACAGCTTTTTTTTTGTTTTTATTTATTTGTTGAAATTACAATCAATTCTCGCGTTGAGAATTTTCAGTAATTTTTCCGGCGTGGCGCAGTGACATGGCTGTTTATTTACAATAAGTTAATACTTATTATAGATAGGTATAATTTATAAGTATTATAAGTAAGTGCATATGCTTAACTTGGATAATTAAATGAATCTAACGTTTAGGTCTAGCGAGTAGTGCCTCTTCAGCCTGCGAATCTGGTCCGTCGTATCGAGTAGTCCAGTGATTAGGGGGTTTCGGTGTTTCTTGACTCTTTTGCTATATCTGTCGCTATATTTTGCTATTTCCTCTTTGACTGTAGGTATCTTGAGGTCGCGATGGATGGTTTCGTTGGTAACATACCAAGGTGCGTCTATTAAGGCTCTTAGCGCTTTCGATTGGAATCGTTGTAGTATTTCGATGTTGGAGTTACTTGGACAGCAACAGCTGGTGATACTGTCATACACCTCCATTTATAAACTTTCGAAAATCGATGTGACCTTCAAACTTTAGTGTATTCTGTTTCACAGCACAAAATGTTTCCGAAACGTAAGTTTATTGTTACAATAAACTTGACTAGTGGCTCTGAAATACTATCCTTGAAAAAACAATGGGGAAATTGGAGCAAAAAAAAAGAAGGAAATAAACAAAGACCTTGTTGGTTCGTAAAAATAAAATATGCTACAGGAAAAATTTTTTCCAACGGATTGAGATGCGACAAGCTTTAAAAGCTATGACGCGAATCGAGCGTTTGTCTACAAGAGCGCATTTTCGGTGGATATATATGTCGGAATGACATTGGGGATAGGGTTGTCGGTGTTTGAGGAGTCTTCATTGAAGGTAGCCATCGTTGCGGTGTAACGAAGATACGATTTATTGACACAGGTATGAATAACACAGGTTTTGACAATCTACCACGGCGGTGAGACGTCCGCGACACTAGTGACAGTGGTCTCCGGTTCAATAACGAATCCGCGGCCAACGGGATGACAGATGGGCGTTCTCGCTGAATCTAAGTCTGACTCGTAAAAATAATTGCTGAGCGTAAAGACGTTACTCTTTGGTCGACGGGAGCGCGTAAAAGAATGCCCGTCCCGTCCCGACGATGTCACAGAGGAAAACTATAATGGGGTGTGTCTAAGGACACGAGATCATCGGATTCGTCGAGGAAAGCCTTCGTTTAGGAAGTAAGGGAAATTGACGTTGCTGCTAATTGGTCAATCTCCATATCGGTGGTTAGAAAAAGATGTTAGCCGCCCTCGAGGGAAAGTTGCTAGTGGGAGACGCCGCTCGTTGAAAAATATGTCTCCCCTATCTTCCCGTAGTTGGGACAAAGACTGTTTGTCTGTTTGAAGGACTTTAGTTAACTAAACCTTAAGATTTATAACGGGCCCTCCAGCTAGCCGAACATGTACTGCGGAGACGCATCGACATCTGGCAATCATCTTACTCGAAGAATAGGGTCTGCGTGTGGCGAGCCACGGGACAGAAACCGTTGGAATGTTTACTGTCGCGTGTCGCCACGAATATTTCTTTTAAGGAGAGCTATAGAATTACTCCATACCTTTGTTAGGCAAAGCGTTTATCCCTTGACCGCGGCTACGTTGGGCGACAGACTGTCACCTCGAGCCAAAGCTCACCGTCACTAATCTAGAACAATTACAATCGGATTGAATAACTACAATTGTTCAATTACAGCTATAGTAGACTCTAGGTTAGAATGTTGCGGGATTATCTAAAATTCCAAAGGCTCCGGTGTTCTTTCATCTCCGACATATAATTATATAATGACTCATTGAAAACCAGCTTTCATTTTTTGTTGATAGTATGGTAAGAAAATGTGAAGTTCGAACGCTTGTAACGATTGCCTGAGTTGCGTCATCCTTGGTTTTAGGAAAAGATAGGGAAGTCACTGAAGGGTGTCGCGGCTTCGATGTCTTTCGTAGCTGCGACGCGGAGGCCTCTCGGTTGTTCTTTGAACAATCGTCAACGTGGACGAACGTCAAAGCGAAACCACGCGAATTCGGCATTTCCGATAATACGGAACTCTGTAAACGCGACTGCGTTGAATTCGTTCGATTAATTCCTAGCAGTATCTATAAACAGTGAACTTAAGGCCCCATACACAACTGCATACGCTAGGTTGTAAGAAATAATAGCTATATAAGTATGTAGCGGCGCATGAGTTAGAGAACGATGCAAATCGAGAGCGACTCATATTATTGTTTTGCCTCGTGACACTTACACAGTCTTGACGTACATGTAACGTCAACAAATATCTCCAACAGACTCAGGAAACCTGAACAGCCTTGCACACGACACCGACTCCCAAAACAAAGGAATATGAATTCGGCACATAGGCATAAGATAAACGAACATCTAGAAGGGCTGTGTCTTGATCGAGTCTTTCAGTCTTTCGGTAACGGTCAAATCGCACACTTGTAATCCTATTATAAAATAAAGGTACCTCGAACTCTGGTTCAAGAACCCAACATTTTTTTATTATTATTTTCCCATTATTTTTACGTGACATTTTGGCGATCCTGCCAGGATCCATTCGCTTCAGTGTAAACGAAGTTACGATTTCGGTCTACGGACATTATTGAAGATCGAAGGATTCGAACTACTTGTGTTATGAACTTTGCTGTCAATAATTTACCACGGTGGACCAAATTAACGGGGCCACTGTCAGCATAGAACAAATCAACAGAACGAGTTTGACACTCAAACGCATTTGAACGCGCCACAGAGGAAAACACCGCAAGGGAACCTCATTCTACGAACTTACGTATCAAGGTGAGAAAAGTCGGAATTCTTTTAAACAATATAGAACGCGAAAAGTTAGTTTCTCTAGTAACTCTAGCGAAGAGACAATATGAACAAGAAAGACACAAAAGCCGAGACAAGTTTACCCTCTACAAGTGGAGTTCAAAATAAAACGGGAACACTCGATTCCTCTACCAGAGCAATTTTAGACTTAATACAGAGACAGAACGAAGAATTTCGACAACAATTTAACGAAATAAAGAATGCTTTAAAATTAGCGAACGAAGAAAATAGAAAACGCGCTAACGAAATGGAAATATTAAGTAGAAACCTCTCTCGTGTTAAACTACCACAAATAAACGTAAAATCAACTGAATTCGGTTCTATGATGACTGACGATGACGATAATATATCAGTATTAAAACACGATACTAATCCACCTCCACCTATGCCACAAAAGCCACCAACATATGTCCAACCATCCAATTCAACAGCTGGAAACTCTGGAAATCTAAAAGCTGTTTAGTATCTCCGATACTAAACGGAGAAAACGATATAAGTGTAGAAGATTTTATTCGTGAAATAAAAGAAATGAGAATGATGTGTAGCGAACAAACGTTATTATTAAAAATGATCAAAATAGAGAAAATTGTAGGAAAAGCCGCAATGACAATCCGCAATATCCATATTAACGAATTCGAAACTCTGTACGAAGGATTAAGACGTAACGTAGCTACTCAAGCATCAGTAAGAGAACACCAAGATCAGTTAAGAGTGATAAAGCAAGGAATAACCGAAAGCGTGCAAAATTATAACATTAGATTTCGACGTGTTTTCAACAAACTTCAATACAGCATTACCAATGAATATAAAGACGAACTAACTCGATGAGCGATGAACGATCGACTATACATGGTTTCTGTGATTGACTATGTAAGAGGCCTTCGTTCAGAAATAGGACACGTGCTATTGGCTAATCCCCCCCCCCCCAAACATCATCGATGCAGAAAAAAAGGCAATGGACGTGGAAAAATACTTTCGCGAAGACAACGCTCGCAGACGGATGACACGACAAACAACCACTCCACCATCTTATCGTAACCAGACGTCTCGTCCAGTAGGTAACCGCTTCACGATTACAAGTAACATGAATAACAAAACTCCACCCACACAAAACATTCTACCAAGAATGAATAATTTTACAAAGCTTGAAAATCGACCATTAAACGAAAGGCCACAAACGAAATGTTTCAAATGCGATCGATTGGGACACCTTGCCAATCAATGCCAAAATTTTCGAATACCGCCTCAAACAAAAGCCCCTCCAGGAATAAACCACATTCAAGAACAATCAGAATTAACAATGCTACCTCAGGAAGATTATCCACAATACGACTACAATTACCAGGACGACGAGGATTGCGATTTTTCGTTGACTCGGGAGCAGGAATCAACTTGCTTAAACGAGGATGCTACCCAGGAAGGACAATAATACCAGACACATAGAAATTCTCCATGGAACATTCCAAATACGAATCCAATTCCAAAATTAAACTAAATTTATTCAACAAAGAGATAGAATTTTCCTTAGTAGATGATAATTTCCCTATCATAGAAGACGGCATATTAGGCTTACCCGGTTTAAATCAATATCGATTCGAACTCTCCAATAAAACATTAAAATTAGATAATAATACTCTTCTGCTGCAGCAAGAACCACCCCTCGCATCGGGAGAAATCGTTCAAAAAATTGTATACTTCGACGGAAAGCCAACGCCAGTATGCTTTATCAATGGTGGTAAGTTTTCAGTCCAAATTTCTAACATTATTGAAAATATAAACACTGTAGATCAAATCTAAAAATTCAAATCTTTGATTCGACTATCGCACATAGAAAAACCTCTTAGAGAACCTATGTAGTATTTTCGTCTGTACCTACTTAAATTATATTTATCTTATTTTCCTTTAAGCATTCGTGAACGTAGTGGTAATGAACTTCAATGTGTTTAGAATTTTTTGTGAAATTTCCGTACTTTGCTATACTTATCACTCCAGAGTTATCGTCATAAATTTTTACAGGGTTATTGTCTAGATTTACATTGAAGACCTTCATAATTTCTCTAATAGACATTAATTCACTCACCGCTTCCGATAGAGCTACATACTCTGCATACGTCCAGGCTTTTGTCACACACCTTTGTTTTTTAGATTTCCAACCGATTACATTTCCATACAATTTAATTACATATCCAGAAGTAGATTTTCTATCTAAATGATCTCCTGCCCAATCAGCGTCCACATAACAATCTATCGTTTCACACTTTTCATTCCTTTTCTAATGTAACCTTAAATCTTTAATATTAAATATTTCAATATTTCGGTACAAATATTTCAATATTCGCAAAGCATATTTAAAATGTGTCTCGCTACAACAATCTTGAAATCTACTTAAGATAATTCACACTATAACTTATATTGGGTCTGGTATTTGTACTAATATACAGCAATGCGCCAATTAAATTCTTGTATCCAATGTCATTTCTATTTATCTCAGCGTTTTCAATTTTTAAATTTGTTTCCGTTGGTGTACAGTACAATTTGCTGTTTTGTAATTTATATTTGTTCGCTAATGATTCAATGTATTTCGTTTGGCTTAGTTTCATTTCATTTTTTATATAATCATACTCTATATTTATTCCAAAATATTCTTTTACTTCACTTAAATCTTTCATTTTAAATTTATCAGGTAATAGCTTCTTTACATTTTGTATCCTTTTTTTGTTTTTACTACAGATTAACAAATCGTCTACATATATTAGCAAATAAACAACATTTTCCCCCTCTCCATGAGTATATAGGCACAACTCTATGTTATTCTTCTTAAAATCCAATGTCGTCACATACCTATCAAAACACTCATACCAATCCCTCGGACTTTCTTTTAACCCATAAAGCGCTTTCGATAATTTACAAACTCTATTCGTTCCGTCCGCATATCCCTTTGGTTGATTTACATATACCTCCGAGGTTACTTCACCATTTAAAAAGGCAGTTTCTACATCCATTTGCTCAATTATTACTCCATTTTGACAACAATATGATAGCAATATCTTAAAGGTCTGATTACTCGCCACTGGAGAATATATGTCATCGGCTACGTTTCTTTGTTGAAATCCCCTTACCACTAATCTAGCCTTATACCTGTCCTCTGATTTTTTCGTGTAAACCCATTTTACATCTAATACTTCTTTGCCTTTTACCCTTTCTACCAATTTCCAAGTTTTATTCTTATAGAGACATTCTATTTCCTTATCCATAGCCTGTTTCCAAACTTCACTATTTTCACAACAAATCGCCTCCTCAAATGTGCAAAAGATATCTACTCTACAATAATTTGCGTGAATCTCACTACTGTTTTCCTTTTCTGGATACCTTACTGGAGTTTTCTTATTACGTGTAGATCTCCTAGGAATCTTTACGCTTTCAGAACTATTATCATTTTCATCTTCTCTACTTTCTAACTCTTCCTTATTCATGCTGTCCAATAAATAATTATCTTTACTATCATCGCTAACTGCATCGAATGAATTCTCCTCAAAACCGATACATTTTTTGTCTGTTTCTACGACCTCTACATGTCGCTACTGTTATTTTTACACCTAATAGGACTCTCTAACCTACTTCACTATATCCTAACAGAATTCCCATATCTGCCTTCTTATCCCATTTGGAAACTCTTTTTTGTTCTGGCCTTCTTACAAAAACTTTACTTCCATATAGATGTAGATTTTTAACACTTGGTTTTCTCCCGAAGAATATTTCAAAAGGTGTCTTTCTTTCTATAGTATTCGCTAATATTCGATTTTTCAAGTATGCCGCTGTACAAACTATTTCCGGCCAGTACCTTTTATGTACTTTCGCTTCCGCTAACAAGCAACGCGCCATGTCCATCACTGTTCTATTATACCTTTCCGCTGTCCCGTTTAATTCATGTACGTATGTTGGGCAATTATTTATTCTTATACCTTTATCCCTAGCAAATTTATAAATTCGATTATTTAAATATTCTTTACCATTATCGCATCTTAATATTTTTAACCTCTTGCCCGTTAAATTTTCGGCTTCATTTACGAACTGTACGAAAGAATCAAAGACCTCATCTTTTGATTTTATACAATAGATCCTAGCTATTTTACTATAATCATCGATAAATGAAATGAAATATTTTTCTCCATTGAATCCGGTAGTCTTAAAGGGACCACATACGTCCGTATGAATAATTTCCATTATTTCCCTAGCCTTAGTTCGATTATTTTTGAAAGGTAAGTTATGCATTTTGCTTTCTATACACACCCTACATTTCAAAAGTTCCTTTTCAAATTCATTCGGTATGCCAGTCACTAGCTGCTCTTTACCCAAAATCTCTAAATATTTAAAATTTACGTGTCCTAGCATCCTATGCCATCTTTCCTTTTTACTCATACCACTACGTTCGGCGCTGTTTACTAAGTGCTTCTTCCCTTTCAATATACTTTTTATTCTATATGTCCCATTCTCTTTGAACTGAGCTGTAAGTATATTATCCTCATCTATTACTTTCGCAATATTTCCTTTGGAAATAACCGTATTCTTATCGTCTGCTGGTTTACCTAAACTAATCAAATTTGCGGACATTTCTTTCGCGTAAAATACTTTCCTCATATTTATTTTATTTTGTTTTCCGAATGCTTCAAAATAACTTATAACATTCCCAACTTTTGTCGCTTTTATCGGTCTATTATCGCCTAAATATATATTTACCGGTTCTTTTAGGTCGATAGATTTATCGAAATAATTTATATTATTAATTATGTGATCGGTACAACCGCTATCTAATAGCCACACTATTTCGTTCTTACTTATTTCATTCGTCTCACTGCTGTTTGCTGCGTGCGCCGTTGCTGTCCATATGCCTGCTCTTGAGTTTCCATGCTCGCCCGTGCCGGTTCTTGATTGATGATGAAAGTTTCCACGTCCTCTGCTCGTATTGCCTTTGTTCTCTCTTCCTCTGTTTCGACCAGGTGTTGGCCCATGCCAATAGCCGTTACTGCTTCCCGCTTGGACGCCATTTTGACACTCTCTCGCAAAGTGTCCTAATCTTCCACATCTGAAGCATCCTTCCTTTTTTGCAGAAAAGGCGTTGGTTTGCCTTTCTCCTCGATTGGATTTATTTTTCTTCTCTGCTATCTCTATTTTATTTTTTACATACGCTACCGTTTGATCCTCTTCTTTCAATGCGTCTATTATGTCCGCTATGTAGCTGTATTCTTCGGGTAACGTATTCAGCATGTAATTCAGCTTTTCCCTCTCACTTACTTGTGCGTCCGCACTTTTTAATTCATTTATTAATTTTTCGAAATCGTTAAAGAATGATGCTGAATCACTGTAGTTCTCCAGTCTTATGTTTTCCAATCTCCTTCTGCATACGATCTGCAGTGCCGTCGACTCTTTCAAGTACATTTCATCGAACCTTTTTATTATATCATACGCCGTTTTTCCTTCCCTAACATACTCCAATTGTCTGTTCGATATTGCACTATAAATTATATTTATCGCCTTCAAATCCTTTTTGTCCCAGTCTTCATCGTCTCTTTCGTTCTTCATTCTAGTTGTAACAACCTCGCATTCCTTATATTTGAGAAACATCGTGATTCTTTGCTTCCACATTCCATAATCCTCACCATCGAATATAGGTATCATGATTTCCGATCTCTCCATTTTAATTGATTCTTCTTTTTTTTTCTTTTCTTACTCAAGCGTTCCTACGTGCTCGAAGTATATTTTTTTTCTCTGAAAGTTTTTTTTTCTTTACTGAAAACTCACTCGCAAGATCGTAACCACGCACTAAATATCTTGCAAAACTAGTAACCACGCTCTGCTACCATGTTAAGGAAATTCGAGGATTTGGGAATACAAATAATTGACTATATTTCCCACACAACAGTTATACATCTATATTACTCTCTGAAGAACGTCTTGCACGCACGCTGGTCGCCAACCGACTATCCTAGATTCTTCTAACATCTGGCAACAGTCTTTTGTCTCCACTAAGACCTTGACGCCCTCTAACCCTTACACACACACTCTCATGTACAGTGTAAATGTATCACTTCCCTAACAAATAAGTATGTTATTTCGTTACCACTTATCTCGTTCATCTCGCTGCTGTGTGCTGCGTGCGCTGTTGCCATCCATATGCCTGCTCCTGAGTTGCCATATTCGCTCGTGCCGGCTGCTGATTGACGATGGAAGTTTCCACGCCCCCTGTTCGTATTGCCTTTGTTTCCTCTTCCTCTGCTGCGACCCACGTGTTGACCCACGCCGATAACTGTTACTGCTTCCCGCTTGGACGCCATTTTGACACTCTCATGCAAAATATCCCACTCTTCCACATTTGAAGCATCCTTCCTTTTTTGCAGCAAAGGCATTAGTTTTCATTTCTCCTCGATTAGACTTATCTTTCTTTTCCGCTATTTCTATTTTATTCTTCACGCACGCTACCGTTTGTTTCTCTTCTTTCACTGCATCTATTATATCCGCTATGTAGCTATACTCTTCGGGTAACGTATTGTTTTCGCACGTTCGCTGGGAGACGCGATCTCGAAGAAGCGCGCCAACGGGAGTCGTAAATTCCCGTTACGATTTGCTAATCGACGCCGCGAATCGCTCGATCCCTTATTTCGTTTAGGATAATAAGGGTAGTTAAATGAAGGATAACGCTGTTGCTAACAGGTTATTATATATTTTCACAAACCAACAACTTCGGTGTAACACAAAATGAATATTTGTTATGAGATGACTACGAATGAGTGCGACCTGAGTCTCTAGACGGATTATCGCGTATACTGATGGATTTGTCGACTCATTGTATTCGAATTGCTGACCGCTTGACGAGATGCTTGATTGAGACTGACTGATCTTCGGGTGTAAACCCGGTCGAAGGATGTTGACTGTTCGAAGGATGTAAAGTCAGTGATGTTCGGAGACGATGCTGTGGCGGAGGAAAGCTAAGGATGGGTGTGTCTAGCGCACGGGACCATCGGATTTGTTGGTGACGATTTTGACTAAGGGAGTGAGGGAAATAGTCTTCGTTGTTAATTGGTTAAACGAAGGGTCTTAACCGCCCTCGAGAGAAAGTGGTTCGTGGGAGGAAAGTTGCATCATACGTGAGAAAAACCAACTTTCCCTTGTCAAGCCGTAGTAGACAAAGGTCTTTAGAAATGCTTTGGAAACAGACGTTTGTTCAGTTTGAAGGACCTCGACTAGGAAATTCCTAAGATTTATGGAAGATACTTGAGACTATTGAGGGTACGCAGTGAGTATCCGAAGACATCTGGTTGCCATCTTGCCCGCGGTGTGTGGCCTGGGCTAGGTAGAGTTACGCGACGTAACACGTATTTATCATGTAATTCAGCTTTTCCCTCTCACTCACTTTTGCGCCTGCACCTTTTAATTCATTTATTAATTTTTCAAGATCGCTAAAAAACGATGCTGAATCACTGTATTTATCAAGACTTATCTTCTCCAATCTCCTTCTGCACACGATCTAGTGCCGTCGATTCTTTCAAGTACACTTCGTCGAACTTTTTCATTATTTCATACGCTGTTTTTTCTTCCCTAATATATTCTAATTGTCTATTTGAGAAGGCACTGTAAATTATATTTATCGCCTTCAGATCCTTTTTATCCCAGTCTGGATTGTCTGTTTCAGTCTTCACTCTAGTTATAACAATATCACATTCTTTATATCTCAGAAACATTGTTATTCTTTTCTTCCACATACCGTAACCCTCACCATCGAATATCGATAGCATAATTTCCGATCTCTCCATTTTAATTGATTTCCTATTCTTTACTCAAGCGTTCCTACGTGCTTGAAGTATTTTTTCTTTTATTTTATATTCTTTGAACGTTTCTTCCCTTACTAAACTCGCAAGACTAAAAACCACGCACTAAATAGCTTGCAAAACTAGTAACCACGCTCTGCTACCATGTTAAGGTATAGAGAGGATTCGAAAATACAAATAGTTTACTTTATTTCGCACACAACAGCTATACATATATATATTACACTCTGAAGACTTCGATAACCTTCTTGCACGCACGCTTGTTGTCAACCACCTCCTCTAGATTCTCCTAACAGCCTCCAATCGTCTTTTGTCTCTACTGAGACCTGGACGCCCTCTGACGCTTACACACACATTCACGTGTACAGTGTAAATGTATCATCTACGTAACAAGATCATCAACGTAAAATCCTACCGTCCTCCCGAACATCATAAAACCGAAATAAATAAACAGATGACTGAAATGTTAAACAAAGAGATTATAGAACCCTCCGACTCTCCCTATAACTCTCCTGTCTGGGTCGTTCCAAAGAAAATCGACGCATCAGGGAAACAAAAGTGGCGAGTAGTGATTGACTTTAGGAAGTTAAACGAACTAACAGACCAAGACGCGTATCCACTACCTGACATTAACGATATACTATCACAGCTAGGAAATAAGAAATATTTCTCCTCTTTAGACTTATCCTCAGGGTTCCATCAAATACCCATGGACGAGAATTCAAAGAAATACACTACATTTAGCACACCATAAGAACACTTCCACTATAATAGAATGCCATTCGGGCTCAAGAACGCACCTGCTACCTTTCAAAGAATGATGGATACCACGTTAAGAGGTTTGATTAACAATCATTGTTTCGTTTATCTCGATGATATCATTATATTCGGGCAATCGATGGAAGAACATACTAAAAACTTAGTCATTATATTCCAAAGACTCGGGAAAGTAGGTCTAAGAATACAACCAGATAAATGTGAATTCTTAAAGCCCGAATTAGAATATCTAGGACATGTAGTGACAGCAGATGGAGTAAAACCTAACCCTAAAAAGATAGAAGCAGTAAAGAATTTCAAACTACCAAAAAATCCTACAGATGTAAAATCATTCCTTGGGCTAGCTGGATACTATAGAAAATTTATTAGAAACTTCTCTAAAATTGCCAAACCTCAATCTATTTTTAAAGAAGGACATTTAGTATTAATTCATAACGATCATAAAGAACACAAGATAGATACTGAATGGCCAGGGCCATACACCATTGAAAAAGTGAAAAACCCCTTATTATGAAATAATAGTAAATCACTCGATTAGGAAAATACATGGTAACCGTATTAAACCTTACTTTCCAGGACGATCTTCACCTTCTTCATAGTTAGCTAAGCTAAACGTTATACCCCTTAATGGTAGTTCTATATATCAAGAAAAATTAGCTCATGCATACTTATATAGCGAATCCGTAAACGTAATTATAGGTTTAGACATTAAGGATATATATGCAAAACTCAGCGAAATTAAAAGATTTAGACTAATGTTAACAGAACATTTTAAAAGTGAATGCCCGTATTCCAATGAAATGATTACACGCGCTCGCAAAAGAAATTTAGACAATGTAATCATGCATATTAAATTTATGACACACACTTGTTACCGAAGAGGCTCATTGAATTTTGTTGGATCCATTTCTAGAAGTCTATTTGTAACTCTGGATAACGATAATTTAGAATTAATGAATAAAAATATAGATAAATTTTTTGATGAAAACAATAACTTAAAAACCAATATAACTTACAAAACAAATTTCAAAACTATAGCTTTACCCTTAACTGACAGTCTAGAAGAAATCCTAACAAAAAATGAAAACGCTCCAAAAATCATTAATAATGTATAATCGTATAGAATGCACCTCAATCAAATTTCCAACGAAGTAAACTCTCTTAATTATGAACATAGAATTAGAAGTCTTAAGAAATAGGAACTAAGTGTCTTATAAATTATTAGTTATATTGATCTAGCATTACTAGGAACATATGTATATTTAACAAAATAGGATTATTCGATATTATAAGCAAATGCCTACCTTCCAAATTATGTATTCGCGTATTATGTTGTAAAACCAAAGAAAAAAAAAGACACAGGTATAAGCAATATCTCTAGACCAATAGAGCGCACCTTTAAACACATATTCCACACCTGAAATACAACCATTACGAGAATTACCTGAAGACACCAATTCAGTCATCCTCGAAGCAAGGCATGTAAGATTCCAAAAGGGCATACAAAAGGAGGCACTACACCGAAAATAAGAGTCTGGAGGACCAGCCGCACTCTAACACTGGGGGAATGTAACGTCAACAAATATGTCCAACCGACTCAGGAAACCTGAACCGCCTTGCACACGACACCGACTCCCAAAATAAAGGATTATGAATTCGGCACGTAGGCATAAGATAAACGAACATCTAGAAGGGCTGGTTCTTGATCGAGGCTTCAGTCTTTCGGTAACAGTTTAATCGCACACTTGTAATCCTATTATAGAATAGAGGTATCTCGAACTCTGGTTCAAGAACCCAACATTTTTTTATTATTATTTTCCCATTACTTTTACGTGACAAGCAAAGCGTAACGATAAACAAACTCCGGGCAAAACAATGTTGCCGCTGCGTGCAATCGTCAACCGAGGTTGAATTTAAAGTTTTCGATACTCCCCCGAGTATAAATAAAAGAACACGATCGTTAAGACAGTTAGTATCGAACATTCTTATAGCGAATTAATATCGAACGAACGTAAGCATTACCTTGTATACACATATCGAGCAACACTAAGCGAACGACGACTAATTCTGTACTGCAAATAATTTTAAATACATTTGACTACACTAAGTATCAACTCGTCTGGTCATTAATCAACAACGCGTTTAATCGTCCTCCACATACATGTTGTATAAGCTACTATGTGTATATTTATTTATGTTTCCCATAGTACAGACGTATTCCTTATTTTATTGTAGCTGTGTAATTTCAGTAGTCTTGCATAAAGGACATCTGTTTTGTTGCAATTGTATCAGCTATTAATTGTAATACTTGAAGCGTTTGTATCTAATCGTCATGCATCTGTGGTGGCACTCGACCATGGAACTTTCCAACGGCTTCGCGACACAAAGCGCTATACCTTCAAAGCGTAAGGCCGACACGCCTAATGTACCATTGATATCCCTACAGTTCTTTCGCCGAATATTCGGAAGAATGCATACGCGGCAACCGTTGCGGACATCTAATAAACGCGTGCGTAGTGGAGATATCGAGGGGCAACAAAGAAAAGAATCCATTTGGTTTCGAATCAAAGATTCATTCTGCCCCGAGCTGCGGAGTGCGAAAGGTTAAGCGTCATAGCGAAGCAAACACAATTAGAGATACGTGATTATTGACTCTTGATAGTTAATCGTTAATCGTTAATCGTTGTTCATCGTTAATCGTTAATTGTTTTTGATCGTTCATCGTTAATCGTTAATTGTTGTTGACAGTTAATCGTTAGTCGTTAATTGTTGATCATAAATTGTTGACTGTTGATTGTTAATAATTTAATTAACTTTTTTGTTGAACATCAAGAGTATTTCTTGTGGGCACCTTCACCCACTATCCACCTCACATCGTTATTCTACATACGGAAGGCAAGATTGATATCAAGTTCGAAGGACAGACCGCAGAAGTCTGGTCTCTGCTATTACCACGAGACCTTTCGAGACCGCGCAAGGAAGTGCCGGGCCCCTTGCAACTGGACCCAGTGAAACGAGACCAGCCGTCCGTAAACGCGGCATGTGGCGATGGCTTTAGTATCCCATCGCATTTTCGTGACGGACAGGGCACCAAGGATCTCTTTTCTTGTGAACACCGGTGTCAATATAAACGTATACTCGTGCAACAAACTACGCGGATCCGCGAACAAAGATACGTACGAGCTGTTCGCGGCGAATCGAGTGGTCGAAGCAAACCGAAAACGCCTTTCGCGAGTCAAAACGCATCGTCTCTGACGCCACAATGTTAGTGTCACGACCGGCATACTTCAAATCCGATGGACTGACGATGGAGATAAAGATGTGGCGGCACTCGGCGACAATCGGCGGCAATATCGCTGAAGTGTCTAATGAACCATCAACATCCCAACGGTCCTTCCGCCGAAGGTTCTAGAAGAAAGAGCACGTGGCAACGGTCGCGGACGCCTAGCAAATGCAAATGCATGGTGGGGATGTTGAGGGATGACAAAAGAAAGTAATCGGATTCGATCGAAAGTCAAATCATAAGAGCTTCAGTCTTGGAAAGTCACGCCTAGAGTTTGGAAGTGGATTGTAAAGTGAATTGTTGTTAGAAAAAAAATAAAGTTTCTTTTTTTTATTTACACCTCAAATTTCTTTTTTTATTTTGTTATTTTACGTGACATTAGCGCATTCGGTATCGGCAACAGCGCGTGAACGACAAATGGCAGCCGCTAGGATTCGTTACAAAATCTTTGTCTCCCGTGCGATTAATTCTGTATTTAGAATAATTTTAAATATATTTGACAATATCAAGTATCAACTCGTCACGTCATTATTTAAATCATCCACCACAAATCCAAAAACAGAATAAGGAAAACAGAGAAACGAACAAATAGAAAATTAAGTTGCTAACATGTTTTTCTATAATAATATTTTAACATCAATATTGTAATACGCAATGTGTTACGCCGCCTAAAACATCTGCACGCCAGCCCGCGCGACCGGACAACAACCGACCTGCGTAACGTCACTTCGACCCTCAATAAACCTAAGGACCCACCATAACTTTCACTTCCCTGTATTGTTTCGCCATGTGTCTTCAATCCGTTTGTCTTGAAGAATTTCTAAAGCTTAAAAATATTCTCGAAACACAGTCGGTTTTTAGAGAGGTCCTTGGGTTTATTAGTCGCACTTAAAACACGGAGAAAGCGGGTATGCACCCATTAGGAAAATCCGAATAGCCCTGTAATAAAACAAGCTAGGTTTTTCTCACGCACACAGTCATCTATCCACCACGATGGTAGGAGACTCGATACTCATCCCTTCGAGCAGTAGTGCAGGTCATGACCAATCGACACCGCGCTTCGTGGCCCTCACTTTTTCTAACGAAAGTGGGAACAACGAATCCGCGTTCTTTAGGCACAGGGGCACACCCACACCGAACTTTTCTTCCGTATTAGAAAAAGAGCGACAGACAGTCTAAAAACTAACGCCTAACGCGGCAGTCTACACATAGCGCGAGAGTCGCATACTTCACGCAAATCTTTTGTCGGTTCTCGGTGTTGTCGAACACACATCTTCTCTCCTAAATATATTATAGTGCTAAGTCCATTAATACATTAATTTCCATTATAAGAGCCCTGCTCTAGCGTACATATCTATCGCATCTTCATGCGACAAGTTGTTAACTATTTATTTCTCTACGTCAGTGTAATCTAAGTGTTGGAAATATATAATTTATAATTCTGTGAATCACAGTGTTATACAAACTCAATCACCCCTATTATCTCAACGGAAATCAGGGGATCGATCAATTCGTGGTGTCGATTGTTATAATCGTAACGGGGATTTACGACCCCCGTTGACGTCTCTCCTCGCGATTACGTCTCCCCGCAATTGGTCGAAATTTACACAATGTGAAAATGAAAAAATTGGAAGCAACCGAACTACGGATGAAACTAAATCACTTCGCTGCTTGTAAAGATAACTTTTAGTGTTATAAACATAAGTCAAGTAGCAAAGAGCATAAATTGAATTTACCCAAACTCTTCTTGAAATCTGACAAAATGATTCTTTATTTTGTCAAAAAAATCTTTACGTATTTTCCATTCCCATTCGTCGCTTTTTTCAGTGGCGTGTTTATCGCTACGTCGAAACTCCGTCGGGTAGCAGTTAATTTCATTTAAAGTAGAAAACTATTCAGAAACGTGTATACGTTACACAGCAACAAACCAGTCGCCCTGTTATTACCTCGTTCTCAACAGTTCAAATTTCAGGGACAACCGACTACTTAGTATCGACCCAGTACGTCATATTTACTCGCCAAAAGAATTGTAAACGAAAATTGTAACCAGACGTGCCGTTAGTAACTACCATTTTTCGCGAAACTTCTTTTTCATTTGGCGGAAATTTAAACAAACCCCGAAACACCGTGGCGTTTTGCAACTGTCTTTAATCCTTTAAGATAAAAAAGATTGACGCAAAATTTTGACGGGATGAAATTTCACGATATATTCAGGTGAAACGATGCGAAATTAGAGCGAAGCTTATAATGGGAATATAGTTTGCTTGTCTGTTGTCATAAAATGAGATATGCAGAATATATTAAAAAATAGAGTATATGTAATACGAAACTTTATATTATTCATGTTATTATGGACAAAATATCACAATATGTTCATATATTTAAATCTCCTCCGAAAAAGATTATTGTATGTAGAACACAGTTTAACTGTATTTTGAATTCTTGTTTATCAGATCACAATTGATAAGTTGATATTAGGATGATTATCCTCATTTGAAACAATTTTGTGACTGTTACTTGTCAATATACTTTATATCTTATGTACATTTTAAATATAGTACGCAAACTCGAAGTTGCAAGGAACATTAATAAAAACTCAATATTTCAATAACGCCTTTCATGATTATAATTAAATATTTTTTCAAAATGTCGTATCAGTGTTACATCTAGCACCCCCTCCCCCACACACAAAAGTTTACCAATTTATAATATATGTACTAGTAGATTGACAAGTTACGATTTACAGGTTATATAGAATTCTATTTTATGATTTTATAATTTTTCGTTAAATACAATAATCAAATAACTTGCAAATAGTAAAATTTCATTTGTTTTATCGTCAAACTTGTGCAAGGGAACATATTAATGCTGGTAACTTTAGTGACTTGCAAAATTTCAATAGTGCAAGACAGGCCAGATATTCAATTGCAATTGGTTGCTATCCATATTTTCATCGGTCTTACAATAACCTTATGTTATCAATTATGAATTAAAAAGTTAATGAAATCACAACTCACCCAAGGCCAATGGGTATGACTTCTTTTCGAAGATCGATTGAAATCTCGAGTTTGTTGTTTGAGACATTCAGTTACCACAAGACAAAAACACCACTCCATTACAGCCGACGTAAACAAAACATGACAGATTCTTCCAATTCTCGGACAACAAACATAGGCATACATACTGTTTTAAAGTCACAGTCTGTCGTTGAACTTTCGCCAAGTAACTTGATACGCACATATACACGTCCCTCGAAATCAGTTTTCGACGAAAATACATACGTGACATGTTATGTTGCAACCGAACGTGAATTTCTCGCGGGAAATAGCCTGATATCGTTTATTTATGCGTCTCTCAAATACGAATTTTACTATACACTTCGTTTAAGACACGCCATTTTGCAAAACGATTATCGAAAGATTACTGCTTACATCGAGATCGAGAATAGATTCGCAGGAAGCTGGATGCCGCGATTTCTTCCCGCGCTTTACTTTCTTCCGAAGTTGTGATTGGTTGATTTCCTGCTGCCATATTCGGTTTCGCCGAGAATCGTGAACACGTACGCTGGAAGCAATGCGGGGTAATTATTTAATTTATTTCATAATATTATTTAACATATATCGTGAAAAGTTCTGAATATTCGGATTCTTCTGTTATCGTTTCATCGTATGTTAGCATTATCAGCTCTCGATATCGAATTGGCAAACAGAATTTTTCTCATACAAAGTAAGTCACATTAAGTATATGTATATGTATAGTCGAAGCAATGCAATTAAAAATTTTTCCATTTTAATTGCTATTATTTATCACAGACATTTTACCGAGCATTCATTTTATAAATCTTATACATACATATATATATATATATATATATATATATATATATATATATATATATATATATATATATATATATATATATATATCGGGTTTACATTAGAATTAGGGTTAGGGGCGTGAAACGAATCTTCGTTTGGGTTACACGTTGTCGTTATGCAATGGAGAAGACATTGACTAGTGCAAATACGATTATTATAGAACCGGACAAGTAACCGCGGTAGTTAGGTGCTTGAGATACTAATGACAATGATCCTAGGTTCAATAACGAATCCGCGGTCAACGGGATGACAACAGAACGTACTCACAAAGTCTAAGTCTGAGAATAATCACTGATCGCGAAGGCGTTACTCTTGGATCGATGAGATCGCGAGCGAGAAAGCCTTTCCCGTCCCGATGATGCCACACAGGAAAACTATAACGGGGTGTGTCTAAGGATACGAGATCATCGGATTCGTCGAGAAAAGCCTTCGTTCAGAAAGTGTTGCTGCTAATTGGTTAATCTCCATATCGGTGGTTAGAAAAGGATGCTAGCCGCCCTCGAGGGAAAGTTGCTAGTGGGAGACGCCGCTCGTTGAAAAATATGTCTTCCCTATCTTCCCGTAGTTGGGACAAAGACTGTTTGTCTGTTTGAAGGACTTTAGTTAACTAAACCTTAAGATTTATAACGGGCCCTCGGGCTAGCCGAACATGTACTGCGGAGACGCATCGACATCTGGCAATCATCTTACTCGAAGAATAGGGTCTGCACGTGGCGAGCCACGGGACAGAAACCGTTGGAATGTTTACTGTCGCGTGTCGCCACAAATATTTCTTTTAAGGAGAGCTATAGAATTACTTCATACCTTTGTTAGGCAAAGCGTTCATCCCGTGACCGCGGCTACGTTCGGCGACTGACTGTCGCCTCGAACCCAAGCTCATTATCACAATTCTCGAATAATTACAATCGGGTTGAATAACTACAATTGTTCAATTACAGCTATAGTAGACTCTAGGTTACAATGTTGCGGGATTATCCAAAATTCCAAAGGCTCCGGTGTTCTTTCATCTCCGACACGGCCATCCTGACTATCACACGTCCTCGTGTGTAACTAAAATATCGTATTTCTTACATTAGATTCGATACAACTGACATTATTTGCGATTTAACTAAATGTCCAAGTAAGTCAAGGGTCCAGTGCAATAACAAAGTTTCGTTCGGAGGTTTGACAACAGAAAAATAAAAGAGAATAGGAATTTGTAATGTTATAATTTGTATTCAAAGTGTTAGGTGCGTTCTGTGAGTCGCCAGCCAGACCGTAATGACACAACAGATCATTTTCGATTTCGTACACCGGTGAACCTCAGTTTGTTGGATCATATTGCCACGTTGGGTGCATTACACCCAGAAAGCACGTAAGCCCACTCAACGGGTTACAACAAAAGCACGTAACCCCACTCAACGGGTTACAACAAAAGCACGTAACCCCACTCAACGGGTTACAACAAAAAGCACATCAACCCACTCAACGGGTTACAACAAAAACACATCAACCCTCTCAACGGGTTACAACAAAAACACATCAACCCACTCAACGGGTTACAACAAAAACACATCAACCCACTCAACGGGTTACAACAAAAACACATCAACCCACTCAACGGGTTACAACAAAAACACATCAACCCACTCAACGGGTTACAACAAAAACACATCAACCCACTCAACGGGTTACAACAAAAACACATCAACCCACTCAACGGGTTACAACAAAAGCACATAAAACCACTCGGTGTATTACTATGACCACAACGCAGTGTTAATGATCCTCTGAGGTCAGTGTACTTGCATCGTTATTATCACCGCCGTTGTCATCACCGCAGACGTCTAACTCAGCAGGGACGCAACCTTCTGGCATTTTTCTCAGTCTGTCGTGTCTGTCCTTATATGATCGTTTGCCGTCTAAGGTTTTTAGGGTATATCTATCTCCTTCCAAAATCTCGGCTATTACGAATGGACCCCTGAATTTCGGATCTAACTTCGTCTGGTTTCTTTCCTCGTTTTTACGTAACACGAAATCGCCAAGGTTGAACCTAACTATTTTAGCTTTGTTTTTGTCGAACCTATCCTTATCGTATTTGGCGCAGTGATACATCGAGCATTTTCGACGATCGCATTTGCGTCTAAGTTAGTTTCGCTTAGTAAGGAGTTATCCCGGTGATCGTGGATTCGTTTGAACTCAAACATTGCTAATAGTATTATTTAATTTAATTATTCGTAGATCGTATTATTCATTAGGCTTAGTGTTTGTTAGACTTATTATTAGTTGTACTTATTATTTGTTAAGCTTAGTGATAGACCTGTATATATGTCTAAATAAAATCTCGGCTTTGTGAAACGATGGCTAGTCCACACGAAGAGTCGTCGCGCGCCCAAAATTCGAATCGTGACCCGACATATATATATATATATATATATATATATATATATATATATATATATATATATATACAAGATATATATACAAGAAAGAAGATACAAGAAAGAAGATACAAGAAAGAAGGAATATTATATTAGCGGCATTTTTGTAGCCATTATATAGGGTTTCGATCGCATAATTAATCAGTATCAACTTACCAGTCTTTAACGGAAGGACAAAAAGAAGAGCAGACGACACACAGACCGCAATCATGATCATTTTCAAGTAGAATCTCAAACTGCCGTACATCTTAGAAAACTTCGTTAGTCGTAAGGGATCAAAGGATGATGTCCGCGCTAGGGAAAATAGATGAGAAGCGGCTATTTCAACAACCACCGTGTAGGTACTGCACTAGCCAGAAGTATCTGCGACAGAAATCAGAATACACTCGTTTTCGCATGGTTGGATCAATTTCGCGTGGGACTAACCTGATTGAACCTAACGCGGGATAATTGCTCAACTCACGACTTTAACCAGCCCGCTTGATTCTCTGTAAATGCTTGAAATTGACGCTTGGATTCTTTCCAGATTAACTAGCTTTGCCCCTCCCTCCCTTTATCTATTTTCTTAGATCGACTTAGACTGCCACAATATATTATCTTTCTTCTTTTCTTTCCTTTTCTTTCCTTTTGATCTTTTAAAGCCCTAAATCGCTGGCTATTTTGTATACTATATATTTTGTACACTCAATTACTCTGTAAGTCATAAGTACATATGTTTTACAACGTTATTTGTCATATTTCAGTTAAACCCCAGAAAAGCCAGAAATATATTTTCAGCATGTTTTAACGCGCCCCTGGCAAAGATCTCAAAAACGAGTTGCGGCACAATTTAAAGCGACAAATAGCATCGCGTGTCTCGTTGTGGTAACACACGGTTCGCCAGTTTTTTTTTTTTTTGATATCGGTGACTGCCATATTCTCTTGAGTTTCCAAATCGTAAAGAATCTTTCCCCAGGGATTGGTCAACTGTGTATGTCCCCATGCGACGTAACTTGCTTAAGGAACACGAGCCGGTGATATGCAGGCAACGTATAATTGATTATCATTCGCTCTGAAACGCTGAAGTAATGACCAGTGCAGTGGTCCAGTGGTCATATTGAATGCCGCTGGATATATCAGCATTTGGCAACCTAACCCAGAGAAGCAGGAAATATGAAGCTACCGAATACCAATTAACTTCGTAGTTGCACGGTTCACATTCCATCATTTCTGAATATGCGAGGACAGTCCTCTTATTGTGCTTTTAATTCTTTTATTTGTTTCATTTTCAGCAAATATACTGGTTTTTTTAAATTAAGCTTCTGTTTATACAGAGTTACAGATTATATTAATTTTATATAGAATATATTTAAGAAAGATATTTAATTTTTTGCTAGTTAAGTATTGATCGATTAAGTTACTGTACCTTTGTTCCGATAAATGCGTGCCATTTCCTCGAATCTAATATCATAGCAAATGCCAATACCTATTTTGCAGCCCTTCACATCGAACGTCGTTAGGGAGTTACCAGGACTGAGTGAATCACTCTCTCGAAAAGTAATCTTATTAGGAATGTCGATGTCGAATAGATGTACCTAATAACATAAAAATGTAGTCGCTAATTCTATTGCTGCAACTTTTGTAATTTAATATCAAAGTTACCAACTCCTAAACTTTAATTATTTTTTATTTAATAACTGACAGCGTTTTTATCACTTTCTTTTATTAAAAAATCTTATCATTTAATAATGTTTAAAAAGGAGAAAAAATAAGTATAATAATATTTTAAGTATTTGAAAAATTTATACAACACAAACACATTACAACAAAAATGGGCGTTTCCCGTATCATAACGTATTTTATAAACCGTAAATTATAGAATTGGTTATAGTATACGTATGTACATATGTATATTCCTAAATTATTCCTAGATAGAGTCACTTTCTTCGCCCCAATATTTTCAAATTCAAAGCCATAAAGGAATATATTACTTACCTTTCGGTGTTTTGCTATCAAAGTTCCATCGGGACCCCAAATAGTACAGGTATTGTACAATTTATCGCCCTCTATTTCAGGCATCGTACCACCAACTACATAGATGTTGTTTTCTTTAGCTGCGTTCGATGAAGCAACGCTCGTTTCACCATCAGGAATACTCTCGGCGTATTTTGGAAAGTACTCTGCGTTACAATATTTCAATTAATGAAATGTCTTTTGTTCCAACCATAAATTAAATTGAAATGTTTGTCAGTTTTTTATTTTTTAAATTATTAAAATAACTAAGTTTTATATTTCGACTTAATTAAATATGCAATTACTTAGCTAATAGTATATATAATAAATTGTTTCTACAGGTTCAAAATGAAAAATGAATATTTAGAAATATTTAATTACGACAATGCTATTTGTGTTAGCATCAGTGGCTTGTTACTCAACGACTTTGCTAGTACTTTTTGAAACATAAAGTTAGTTTTCAATTAACACTTATACTAGAGGCGGAATTATAAATGCAAAATAATTGATAATACTAATTTATAAGTACCTAATTATTAGTATCTTCAAAAATATATTTATACAAAAATCACGATAATCATGAAAATGGGGAAATCCTATATTCTCGAATCAATTCACAATTTATTTTGTATATTAATTAGATTCCGCGCTCATCAGTACGTACTCACTGGCGAGATCGAGAAAATGTATCGGCAATTCCTCGTACGACCAGAGGATCGGAAATATCAAAGGATATTATGGCGCAGCGCGAGTGGAGAAACAGAAACATATGAGCTTAACACCGTAATACTCTTATCATAGAAATAGAAGCAGTCCTCAATTCCCGCCCGCTAACTCCTATCTCCACCGATCCAAATGATCTCCTAGCCCTCACTCCCGGACATTTCCTCATTGGCGATTCATTAATGTGCTTACGTGATCGAGATTTCAGAGACATTCCATCGAACCGACTCTCCAAATGGCAGCATATCCAACAGCTTAAACAACATTTTTGGAACCGCTGGCATAAGGAGTATTTGAACGAGCTAACCAACCGCAATAAATGGAGCAAGGGTGGACACAGCATCCAAAAGGGCACAATCGTCATCCTCAGAGAGGACAACGTTCCCTCCATGCATTGGCCTCTGGGCCGAGTTCATCCAGGCGCCGATGGTGTTGTCACGTAAAATAACAAAATAAAAAAGGAATTTGAGGTAAAAAATAAAAAAAAGAAAACTTTATTTTTTTTCTAACATCAATACACTTTACAATCTACTTCCGAACTCTGGGCGTGACTTTTTAAGACTGACTCTTATGATTTTACTTTCGATCGGATCCGATTACTTTCTTTTGTCATCCCTCAACATCCCCACCGTCCATGCATTTGCTAGGCGTCCGCGACCGTTGCCACGTGCTCTTTCTTCTAGAACCTTCGGTGGAAGGACCGTTGGGATGTTGATGGTTCATTAGGCACTTCAGCGATATACATTGTCGCCGAGTGCTTTATCTCTATCGTCAGTCCGTCGGATTTGAAGTATGCCGGTCGTGACAGTGTCATCCGGACAGCTACAGTTCAGACGGCAAAAAGCATTTTGGATCGGGGCGTCAAAAGGCTTGTCCCACTGCCAATTCAACCCGATCTCGAGAAACCCGAACAACTAGCCACCGAGACGAAATAAGATGGGAACTTCAACCACACCTCGCTAGTTTGATCGGTACCCTCTCAACGGGGGGAGAATGTTACGCCATGCGGCTTACCATAGGTCATATTCTTAACTATCGATCGCGGCACTATAATGTCGCAGACGGACCGTCGCGTCTGCCCGGCAAACAAACATTGTAGTGGCAAGCGCATGATTCATTAAGCAGGGCGACTTCCAGAAACGTCGACTCGTGGTCGTTATTTTACCTCGCGTAAAAGAATGTGGCGTGATCCGAACGTAGTGGGGGTCGCCTTCCAGAAAAAACGAAAAAAATCGAAAGGCGTTCAGAACTTTTCGAGAAGTCGAACCGTCAACACAGGTGGTATGTCGCGCATTACTTATCAACCAAAACGCAGTTACATTTTTTTTGTTCCATTTATATCTTTCTAGTTAATAAGTTGTTGAAATAAACATTAATTTATTTGTGTTAATTCTGTGGAATTTCATTGAACTACTGAACTGATCAGTTCGTGGCGTCGATTATTTAATCGTAACGGGAAATTACAACTCTCGTTGACGTGCTATCTCGCGATCGCGTCTCTCCGCGAACGGTCGAAACAAAATGATTCACTAAAAACTGTCCTGAATTCCTAAGAACTTATTTACCGCAAAACTGACAAAGTGTTTATTTAAAAAATGAGGTTGAAGGTAGTCCTTTTCTTTCATTTCATTCATTTTCATTTTCTTTCTTAAGTATGGCTAACACAATATCTAATCAATTAAAATTTTATATTTTCACGTGAAAAGTTTCTTTAGATAATTATTATCAACATGATGACTAACTCTTACGGATTAATACGTGTCTGTAGGGCAATCCGGTGGACTCGATCGGCTTTTTACTTCGAAAGTTGAGTAATCGGTGTCGCTTTCTTACGCATCTTTGAACTGTATAAATGTTTTAAAATTGTTTGATCCAGAATGTACCACACCGGACAATCAAGAAGGCAGGTGCCTTGACTACAGAAAATGTAAACCTCTGCAAGAAATATGGCAGATACAGTACCGTACAGCCACCGATTTTTATAGACGATCAGTGTGCAGATACCAGGGCAATGTTACGATCGTTTGCTGTCCGAACGATCCAAACAAAGAGAAGAGAGAAATTTTAATAAAAACTGTGTATAAGTATAAGGCTTTGCGACCACCATACTGAGGTTTTAGCAACGTCTCTCATACCAGGGTGGTCGATGGTAAACCAGCTGAACTTGGTACGTTTTATGTCTTTCTTTCCGATTAATAATAAGCCATTTACTGCAAAGAATGAACTTTAAAGGCATTAAACAGCACATCAATGTACATTTCAATTAGACTAAATAATAATGCTATGATTTTATCGGTAGTAACTTTACTTATTAACTTGAATTATTTCTTTCTTTTACTTCATGTTAGGAAGAGTATCTTTTTGCTTGAAATAAAAAATTGATATAGGAGTAATAATATGGATAGAGATCAAAAACTGTTAGGGCAGAAATTACACGTTTGAACTTTATAGTTCAGTATAGTTCAAATAGAAATTATATAGAATTATTTAATAATTTGTATTCCACTGGAATAAAAATTTAATTTCTGTCTTTATCAAATCTCTGTTTCAGAGTATTTGTACGTATGTACTTATCGTCTGCTGTATGATCGAATTTCGAATAGGTAATAATCGTTGTTACTCGTTATGTGAGAAAAAATTATGTATATTCACAACTATGACTATTGCATTTTAGGCGCTTGGCCATGAATCGCTGCATTAGGTTTTCGTAATCCCCGAAACCCAGACAAACCACTATGGAAGTGCGGAGGTTCCCTGATATCGGCTAGGCATGTTTTGACCGCAGCACATTGTGCACATATGGATGGAATAGAAAACATACACAATCATAATATTGCCATTCTTAGATTGGTGGAGGAGGTGCCATTTTCGAGTAAGTCCTCAAATATATATATATATATATATATATATATATATATATATATATATATATATATATATATATATATATATATATGCTATTGAGTATTACTGAAGTATCATATCCTGAAATTTCTTACTGTACACATATATTGTGTCATAAAGCGTGTATAATTCTTTCTCATACTTTTGGTCATTAGTTTCCTGCATTTTCATTTATTTTTTTATTTTTCAGGGTACGTATATCCCATTTGTACGAAAGAGCCCCTACGAAAGAGCAACTTCGTCGGCTATAACCCCCTTGTTGCTGGATCGGGAGCATTAAGATATAGTAAGTGATATCAATTTTATAATAAAATTAAATAGTTCCAGTCTTAAATATCTTTCTTATTTTCTTCGTAGGACGACCACGACGTAATGCATTAATGGAAGTACAAATGCCAGTGATTAAGAACGCCGAATGCAAAATAGCTTATTCCAAATTTCCTAATGCACCTGATATCACTGATGGTATAATATGCGCCGAACATGCTCAGGGTGGAGAGGATTCTTGTACGGTAATTAAGTTACAGAGTTACTACAAACTATACGGTATCTGAAGACACGTCGATTCGAATTAACATCAAATCGACGTCTTAAACATTAAAAATAATAGATAAACACAATTTAATAGTTTTGCCCACTTCTCACACCTCGTTATGGTATTTAATCTAATTTCCTCTAATCTTAGTTTTGCTCAAAATACATATAACATGTACGTTATAAATTGGAGTATTTCAATACACAAATCAATAGAAGATTATTACTGTATATAAGTATAATTTCAATACAATTCGATCGATATATTTCAGTATCTTTGATTAAAAATTTAACGATCCTTTCAGGCTGACCGCGGCGGATCACTGCTGATACAACATGAATTAACCTCGTATTTAATAGGTATTGTGTCTTATGCTTATAAGTGCGGCACAGCTGGGTATCCCAGCGTTTACACTAGGGTCACATCGTACCTTGACTTCATTCTCCAAGCGATGCAATAATATGATATTACTGTTCCATAAATATCATTGTGTAAAAAACGTAAAGTTGGATTTTCTTATTGTGGAGATAAGAAACAGCTCAAATTTACATTGTTTTGTACGTTACAAATTATAGGCTTAAAATGTACGAAATGTAACTTTGAAACGACACTAATTTTTTACGCACGATAAACCTCCACAACTTAGGTATGTAAAGATGATAAACGTATATTAATTCTATTAATTTGGTAATAATAAACCAACTTTCTGAGAAGTTCTGTAAATTTCGTTTCTTTTGTATCAAGAGAATAATGGAATATTCCACTTAGATCGTATACTTCTTGTATGTACGTACAAAATTTTCCGGCTAATCTAAAACACTTCATAAGATAGAGAGCTTCTGGAAATTCGGACACAGAGAGTGCATAAAATACAAGATAAGTCTCGTGTCTTTCAAAATTATTTTTTATTCGCTAAAAACGTCCTGTGTACTCATGCAATCACATGCAACCTCGAAACTTCACTTATTTTTTATCACTTTCCAATTCAATACACAGTTTCTGCATTTTTGACTATATGTAAGAGAAATTTCCATTCAGCCAAAGGTGTACTTACAGATTATAGATTCCTATACGACTCTCAGTAAAAATTTATCCGCACTCCAGATAGTTAAAACTTCTGTCGACCGTATTGATCCATCTGCACTCTTCGTATGACGTCAATATCTGTTCAGTGCTGCTGCGCAGGTTTCTTTGTGTTACGTCAATTCGTTTGTGACCGTTGCGCGAGTAATGGCGCTTTGCAATGGTGATTTGCAGGAAAACAGTGCAGGATGCTGTGATTCGTTTCTTGTGGTCGGAGGTTATGTTTGATGCCTATATTTATCAAAGATTTAATGCACATTATGGAGAAAGTGTTTTGTCACGAAGTGTGTTTGAATGGGCACAAAAGTTCAAAGAAGATCGCACAAGTGTTATGAAAAAACAGCTGGACGCCCGTCCACATCCACGATGACAACATTGAACGTGCTCATGAACTTATGCTCTATGGAATAGACGAGTGACAGTGGATAATGTGGCAAATCATTTGCAAATCAGCCACGGCTCTGCTTATGCAATAGTACACGACAGATTTGGATTTTAAAAAGTTTGTGCGAGATGGATGCCGAAAAAGCTGATGAAAAGGTGAAGACGACGATGCATTCGTGGTTCGCAGCTCAGCCCAAAACATTTTTTAATGAGAAAATATAAAGGTCCTTCGGCAAATGGACAAAGTGTATACAGAAATCGAGTGATTATGTCAAAAAATGATGTATGTCTTTTTTGACAATTGCTTAAAATAAATTCTACACCGACAGAGCGGGTAACTTTTTACTCACCCTCGTAAGACACTTAAATTTCCAATCTATTATGATGAATAAAAGAGCTTATACTATTAAATCTAATTGTATTTTGTTGCATGAGAGTACACGTGTATGTGATGTACATTACCTTTATATCCCCTTGAACGCTTCAATATTGCGCATATATACTATATTTTGTACAGCTTCTATAAAATTTCGTATGTTTGTTTAGGCTGTTAATCTAGAGGCTGGAGTACAAAGAAGTGGCACAATGATGTGGGCTGATGACATTTATAATTATCAAGGAATCACCCCTACATTCGCTCAGGTATATATCGTTGACTATAATGTATTTAACATATATGATTGTTAGAATATTAATAATTAATTTTTAATTCTATCAGAATTTTAATGAAACTGTCCCTTGGGAAGGAAGAACTGATACCTTGATATCACGGTTTGTACATCCTATATATACGACAAATTTTAGAACATTATATAACGAAGAACCAGATCGTCGTGGCCATGTGATGTGAATAAAAGGACTTGAATTTGATGATATTTTTATAATGTTAGATAACATAACTAAGTATCTTCACAGTAAGATAGGATGACATGGTTTACATGATCTTAATGTTGTTCACTCGAGTGATGATATTATAAGGAAAAGCGTAATATCACAGGTAGGATGATTCATAATTTAGAACTACTAACTCATGTATGTATTAAAAATTAAAGAAATATATTAAATTTTATAGGATATTTATGTTTAGTAACCAGTAATTCAGAGATTGGTATTCATGGTTACTATAACGAGGCTGTAGAAACGCACCCTTTCTTCTTTGCAAATGGTCCTGTATTTATGTCTAAGCCGAAACTGGAACCTCTGAATAATTTAGATTTATTCTTGTTATTTTCTAAAATACTTATCTACAGTATACCATAAGGAATGATACCGTATCGCACCTAATCAAGTGCCTTAAGAAACATCAACAGGATATCACAGTAATCCCTTATCGACTGATATGTAAGTAAAAGTTATCTGTCATTGTTATACACAATTATGTGTTAGTGTTATACACAGTTATTTATCATTTTCTATTAATTCAGTTGTAGCCACTACAATATCTATGACACTGGTAGTAATTATAAGAACAATAATGATGTTCTATAAGAGGAAATGATGATTAGGAACAAAAACTTACAGGTAAGTCAAAGTATATGTTATTTGCCATTTGAAAAGAAAGTTACTAACTTGGAATTTTTTGATAAATAATAATTGTGCAAAATATATTGGATTTCAAATTTGTCAAAAATTGAAATTTAAGAAGCATTGTAATAATATAACATTAATATTTTGATTTTTCAGGAGATATCATGCGGTGGATGGATAATATGTAAAAAATATTAAGCAGTATATGAATTTTCATATTGCGTAGAGATAACAAAATGAATTTTAAAAAATGTCGACATGGTAATAAGAAATAGCATCATGACAAAGAATATATAAACACAGTTTCATTTTTTATAAATAAAAATTTGTTGTTCCAGATTTTGAAATATAGTGAAACGTTTAATTAGTATCTTAATATCTTTAAATAATTATTATTTTAGAATCAATTGTAATTGTATCATACGTACTTTTGAATTCGTGCAAGAACATATGTTATTTTGAAGTAGTTATTATTAGGAAATTGTTAGACGCGAACAGTATGCGAAAAGTTAGTATGTAGTGTAATAATTATCAATCAAAGCACAAGAATTAAATTCTTTAGGAAAAAATTTCCGGAATTTCTTATTTACATGATTATAAAGAAATCCATAACAAAAAGGAGCTGCTTTCTAATACTTCTCTTCCTTGTAATGCCTACGTTAACAATAACGAGGTTCGACTTTTTGTTTTTAGAGGGATACTGGAAAATTTGAAAGTACAGTACCATTGGGAAGAAAATCACGATATTGAAAACGATATTTGCAAGTAAATTTCCAAAAAATCTGTTTTCAAATTTTCGCTTTCTATTTCACATTAAAAGAAAGGGAGGGCTGCCTTCTTTTTCTGCAAGACAAAACAAACATTCTGAATCTCGTATCAATGAATGATGTCAATAAGTTATTTTTCTTTTCAGATTGAACAATATTCCAGATTTATTCATAATTTCATACTACGCGAAGAATAGACTTTCATAGGTATATAAAGGAAATATTAAGTATAGGAAAACTCTTTTTCGTTGTAGGTGACATATGCTTCACGGTTGAACACATGTATTTTTGAACACATATAAATGAAAAAGTACTCTTATGGAGAAAAAGAATTGATACCTTCGATTGACATTAGATAATGTATATAAACTTATGAACAATCACTATCACTATCAGTTTGTATTTTAGGTGCACACGCAGATTTGTTGGAGTTCTTATAAAATGTACTTCCTGTACGAACGTTTTATTCTTCCAAATTTTACGATACTATGTCTCATATGATAACTATATGGATTAAACGTAATATAAATGATCCGAAAATAGACTCGAACGACATTAATTGTCTTTCTATTTATACCAATATCGAAAATACAAGTAAAGCTGGAGCAATAGTATGCAAGAATGGACTATTTATTATTTTAAACCAAATCATAGCATATTCAGAATGCACAGTATTATCATGAAACGACGAGTTTTATGTTAATTCCGACCGATTACAATACCTTTCTTTCGTTTACAAGGAACGACGAGACTGGCAGTTGCGTGATTTCCAATGCAAAAGCCGCGATATCTGCACGATAACCTAACCTCAACCGATTTTGTTGTACTATTCTTACGTGGACTTCGTTTGTACCACTTTCGTAACAAAAATAGAATACGTAGAACACAGCATTCCGTTATGCGATATTGTCGATTCCTAACATCCGAAAAATCAGAGATAATTTTTTCCCTACAGTTGTACATTTGTGTGAAAAATTACGAACGTAAAGTTGTTTGGTGCATGCACAGTCCTCCCCTCCGCTGCATTTGCGTGGACATGCTAGAAAGATTCACTTTTCCACGGTGAAACTGTATGTATTATAATTTCATTTTTACAAAGGTCGAACATCCTACTATGCATAAATTTAATATTAATATAAGCAGGTTTCGTGTTAAGTATTACATCTGACGTATAAGCACACGTGTGTACGAGCCTTGGTTTTAAATGTCTTATAGTAGACACCGAAAAGATTATTCAGTTGGATATCTGACTCAACATCAATATTTTACTAGGAGATAACATGTTAAGAACACGTTGGTGGATGGCATGGGAGATGATGAATGAAGACATACTTCTGTGAGATACATAAAATAGTAGTCAGAACGTATTTTGGCGCTTGGGGACAGCAACAGCTTTTTTTTTGTTTTTATTTATTTGTTGAAATTACAATCAATTCTCGCGTTGAGAATTTTCAGTAATTTTTCCGGCGTGGCGCAGTGACATGGCTGTTTATTTACAATAAGTTAATACTTATTATAGATAGGTATAATTTATAAGTATTATAAGTAAGTGCATATGCTTAATTTGGATAATTAAATGAATCTAACGTTTAGGTCTAGCGAGTAGTGCCTCTTCAGCCTGCGAATCTGGTCCGTCGTATCGAGTAGTCCAGTGATTAGGGGGTTTCGGTGTTTCTTGACTCTTTTGCTATATCTGTCGCTATATTTTGCTATTTCCTCTTTGACTGTAGGTATCTTGAGGTCGCGATGGATGGTTTCGTTGGTAACATACCAAGGTGCGTCTATTAAGGCTCTTAGCGCTTTCGATTGGAATCGTTGTAGTATTTCGATGTTGGAGTTACTTGGACAGCAACAGCTGGTGATACTGTCATACACCTCCATTTATAAACTTTCGAAAATCGATGTGACCTTCAAACTTTAGTGTATTCTGTTTCACAGCACAAAATGTTTCCGAAACGTAAGTTTATTGTTACAATAAACTTGACTAGTGGCTCTGAAATACTATCCTTGAAAAAACAATGGGGAAATTGGAGCAAAAAAAAAGAAGGAAATAAACAAAGACCTTGTTGGTTCGTAAAAATAAAATATGCTACAGGAAAAATTTTTTCCAACGGATTGAGATGCGACAAGCTTTAAAAGCTATGACGCGAATCGAGCGTTTGTCTACAAGAGCGCATTTTCGGTGGATATATATGTCGGAATGACATTGGGGATAGGGTTGTCGGTGTTTGAGGAGTCTTCATTGAAGGTAGCCATCGTTGCGGTGTAACGAAGATACGATTTATTGACACAGGCATGAATAACACAGGTTTTGACAATCTACCACGGCGGTGAGACGTCCGCGACACTAGTGACAGTGGTCTCCGGTTCAATAACGAATCCGCGGCCAACGGGATGACAGATGGGCGTTCTCGCTGAATCTAAGTCTGACTCGTAAAAATAATTGCTGAGCGTAAAGACGTTACTCTTTGGTCGACGGGAGCGCGTAAAAGAATGCCCGTCCCGTCCCGACGATGTCACAGAGGAAAACTATAATGGGGTGTGTCTAAGGACACGAGATCATCGGATTCGTCGAGGAAAGCCTTCGTTTAGGAAGTAAGGGAAATTGACGTTGCTGCTAATTGGTCAATCTCCATATCGGTGGTTAGAAAAAGATGTTAGCCGCCCTCGAGGGAAAGTTGCTAGTGGGAGACGCCGCTCGTTGAAAAATATGTCTCCCCTATCTTCCCGTAGTTGGGACAAAGACTGTTTGTCTGTTTGAAGGACTTTAGTTAACTAAACCTTAAGATTTATAACGGGCCCTCCAGCTAGCCGAACATGTACTGCGGAGACGCATCGACATCTGGCAATCATCTTACTCGAAGAATAGGGTCTGCGTGTGGCGAGCCACGGGACAGAAACCGTTGGAATGTTTACTGTCGCGTGTCGCCACGAATATTTCTTTTAAGGAGAGCTATAGAATTACTCCATACCTTTGTTAGGCAAAGCGTTTATCCCTTGACCGCGGCTACGTTGGGCGACAGACTGTCACCTCGAGCCAAAGCTCACCGTCACTAATCTAGAACAATTACAATCGGATTGAATAACTACAATTGTTCAATTACAGCTATAGTAGACTCTAGGTTAGAATGTTGCGGGATTATCTAAAATTCCAAAGGCTCCGGTGTTCTTTCATCTCCGACATATAATTATATAATGACTCATTGAAAACCAGCTTTCATTTTTTGTTGATAGTATGGTAAGAAAATGTGAAGTTCGAACGCTTGTAACGATTGCCTGAGTTGCGTCATCCTTGGTTTTAGGAAAAGATAGGGAAGTCACTGAAGGGTGTCGCGGCTTCGATGTCTTTCGTAGCTGCGACGCGGAGGCCTCTCGGTTGTTCTTTGAACAATCGTCAACGTGGACGAACGTCAAAGCGAAACCACGCGAATTCGGCATTTCCGATAATACGGAACTCTGTAAACGCGACTGCGTTGAATTCGTTCGATTAATTCCTAGCAGTATCTATAAACAGTGAACTTAAGGCCCCATACACAACTGCATACGCTAGGTTGTAAGAAATAATAGCTATATAAGTATGTAGCGGCGCATGAGTTAGAGAACGATGCAAATCGAGAGCGACTCATATTATTGTTTTGCCTCGTGACACTTACACAGTCTTGACGTACATGTAACGTCAACAAATATCTCCAACAGACTCAGGAAACCTGAACAGCCTTGCACACGACACCGACTCCCAAAACAAAGGAATATGAATTCGGCACATAGGCATAAGATAAACGAACATCTAGAAGGGCTGTGTCTTGATCGAGTCTTTCAGTCTTTCGGTAACGGTCAAATCGCACACTTGTAATCCTATTATAAAATAAAGGTACCTCGAACTCTGGTTCAAGAACCCAACATTTTTTTATTATTATTTTCCCATTATTTTTACGTGACATTTTGGCGATCCTGCCAGGATCCATTCGCTTCAGTGTAAACGAAGTTACGATTTCGGTCTACGGACATTATTGAAGATCGAAGGATTCGAACTACTTGTGTTATGAACTTTGCTGTCAATAATTTACCACGGTGGACCAAATTAACGGGGCCACTGTCAGCATAGAACAAATCAACAGAACGAGTTTGACACTCAAACGCATTTGAACGCGCCACAGAGGAAAACACCGCAAGGGAACCTCATTCTACGAACTTACGTATCAAGGTGAGAAAAGTCGGAATTCTTTTAAACAATATAGAACGCGAAAAGTTAGTTTCTCTAGTAACTCTAGCGAAGAGACAATATGAACAAGAAAGACACAAAAGCCGAGACAAGTTTACCCTCTACAAGTGGAGTTCAAAATAAAACGGGAACACTCGATTCCTCTACCAGAGCAATTTTAGACTTAATACAGAGACAGAACGAAGAATTTCGACAACAATTTAACGAAATAAAGAATGCTTTAAAATTAGCGAACGAAGAAAATAGAAAACGCGCTAACGAAATGGAAATATTAAGTAGAAACCTCTCTCGTGTTAAACTACCACAAATAAACGTAAAATCAACTGAATTCGGTTCTATGATGACTGACGATGACGATAATATATCAGTATTAAAACACGATACTAATCCACCTCCACCTATGCCACAAAAGCCACCAACATATGTCCAACCATCCAATTCAACAGCTGGAAACTCTGGAAATCTAAAAGCTGTTTAGTATCTCCGATACTAAACGGAGAAAACGATATAAGTGTAGAAGATTTTATTCGTGAAATAAAAGAAATGAGAATGATGTGTAGCGAACAAACGTTATTATTAAAAATGATCAAAATAGAGAAAATTGTAGGAAAAGCCGCAATGACAATCCGCAATATCCATATTAACGAATTCGAAACTCTGTACGAAGGATTAAGACGTAACGTAGCTACTCAAGCATCAGTAAGAGAACACCAAGATCAGTTAAGAGTGATAAAGCAAGGAATAACTGAAAGCGTGCAAAATTATAACATTAGATTTCGACGTGTTTTCAACAAACTTCAATACAGCATTACCAATGAATATAAAGACGAACTAACTCGATGAGCGATGAACGATCGACTATACATGGTTTCTGTGATTGACTATGTAAGAGGCCTTCGTTCAGAAATAGGACACGTGCTATTGGCTAATCCCCCCCCCCCCCCAAACATCATCGATGCAGAAAAAAAGGCAATGGACGTGGAAAAATACTTTCGCGAAGACAACGCTCGCAGACGGATGACACGACAAACAACCACTCCACCATCTTATCGTAACCAGACGTCTCGTCCAGTAGGTAACCGCTTCACGATTACAAGTAACATGAATAACAAAACTCCACCCACACAAAACATTCTACCAAGAATGAATAATTTTACAAAGCTTGAAAATCGACCATTAAACGAAAGGCCACAAACGAAATGTTTCAAATGCGATCGATTGGGACACCTTGCCAATCAATGCCAAAATTTTCGAATACCGCCTCAAACAAAAGCCCCTCCAGGAATAAACCACATTCAAGAACAATCAGAATTAACAATGCTACCTCAGGAAGATTATCCACAATACGACTACAATTACCAGGACGACGAGGATTGCGATTTTTCGTTGACTCGGGAGCAGGAATCAACTTGCTTAAACGAGGATGCTACCCAGGAAGGACAATAATACCAGACACATAGAAATTCTCCATGGAACATTCCAAATACGAATCCAATTCCAAAATTAAACTAAATTTATTCAACAAAGAGATAGAATTTTCCTTAGTAGATGATAATTTCCCTATCATAGAAGACGGCATATTAGGCTTACCCGGTTTAAATCAATATCGATTCGAACTCTCCAATAAAACATTAAAATTAGATAATAATACTCTTCTGCTGCAGCAAGAATCACCCCTCGCATCGGGAGAAATCGTTCAAAAAATTGTATACTTCGACGGAAAGCCAACGCCAGTATGCTTTATCAATGGTGGTAAGTTTTCAGTCCAAATTTCTAACATTATTGAAAATATAAACACTGTAGATCAAATCTAAAAATTCAAATCTTTGATTCGACTATCGCACATAGAAAAACCTCTTAGAGAACCTATGTAGTATTTTCGTCTGTACCTACTTAAATTATATTTATCTTATTTTCCTTTAAGCATTCGTGAACGTAGTGGTAATGAACTTCAATGTGTTTAGAATTTTTTGTGAAATTTCCGTACTTTGCTATACTTATCACTCCAGAGTTATCGTCATAAATTTTTACAGGGTTATTGTCTAGATTTACATTGAAGACCTTCATAATTTCTCTAATAGACATTAATTCACTCACCGCTTCCGATAGAGCTACATACTCTGCATACGTCCAGGCTTTTGTCACACACCTTTGTTTTTTAGATTTCCAACCGATTACATTTCCATACAATTTAATTACATATCCAGAAGTAGATTTTCTATCTAAATGATCTCCTGCCCAATCAGCGTCCACATAACAATCTATCGTTTCACACTTTTCATTCCTTTTCTAATGTAACCTTAAATCTTTAATATTAAATATTTCAATATTTCGGTACAAATATTTCAATATTCGCAAAGCATATTTAAAATGTGTCTCGCTACAACAATCTTGAAATCTACTTAAGATAATTCACACTATAACTTATATTGGGTCTGGTATTTGTACTAATATACAGCAATGCGCCAATTAAATTCTTGTATCCAATGTCATTTCTATTTATCTCAGCGTTTTCAATTTTTAAATTTGTTTCCGTTGGTGTACAGTACAATTTGCTGTTTTGTAATTTATATTTGTTCGCTAATGATTCAATGTATTTCGTTTGGCTTAGTTTCATTTCATTTTTTATATAATCATACTCTATATTTATTCCAAAATATTCTTTTACTTCACTTAAATCTTTCATTTTAAATTTATCAGGTAATAGCTTCTTTACATTTTGTATCCTTTTTTTGTTTTTACTACAGATTAACAAATCGTCTACATATATTAGCAAATAAACAACATTTTCCCCCTCTCCATGAGTATATAGGCACAACTCTATGTTATTCTTCTTAAAATCCAATGTCGTCACATACCTATCAAAACACTCATACCAATCCCTCGGACTTTCTTTTAACCCATAAAGCGCTTTCGATAATTTACAAACTCTATTCGTTCCGTCCGCATATCCCTTTGGTTGATTTACATATACCTCCGAGGTTACTTCACCATTTAAAAAGGCAGTTTCTACATCCATTTGCTCAATTATTACTCCATTTTGACAACAATATGATAGCAATATCTTAAAGGTCTGATTACTCGCCACTGGAGAATATATGTCATCGGCTACGTTTCTTTGTTGAAATCCCCTTACCACTAATCTAGCCTTATACCTGTCCTCTGATTTTTTCGTGTAAACCCATTTTACATCTAATACTTCTTTGCCTTTTACCCTTTCTACCAATTTCCAAGTTTTATTCTTATAGAGACATTCTATTTCCTTATCCATAGCCTGTTTCCAAACTTCACTATTTTCACAACAAATCGCCTCCTCAAATGTGCAAAAGATATCTACTCTACAATAATTTGCGTGAATCTCACTACTGTTTTCCTTTTCTGGATACCTTACTGGAGTTTTCTTATTACGTGTAGATCTCCTAGGAATCTTTACGCTTTCAGAACTATTATCATTTTCATCTTCTCTACTTTCTAACTCTTCCTTATTCATGCTGTCCAATAAATAATTATCTTTACTATCATCGCTAACTGCATCGAATGAATTCTCCTCAAAACCGATACATTTTTTGTCTGTTTCTACGACCTCTACATGTCGCTACTGTTATTTTTACACCTAATAGGACTCTCTAACCTACTTCACTATATCCTAACAGAATTCCCATATCTGCCTTCTTATCCCATTTGGAAACTCTTTTTTGTTCTGGCCTTCTTACAAAAACTTTACTTCCATATAGATGTAGATTTTTAACACTTGGTTTTCTCCCGAAGAATATTTCAAAAGGTGTCTTTCTTTCTATAGTATTCGCTAATATTCGATTTTTCAAGTATGCCGCTGTACAAACTATTTCCGGCCAGTACCTTTTATGTACTTTCGCTTCCGCTAACAAGCAACGCGCCATGTCCATCACTGTTCTATTATACCTTTCCGCTGTCCCGTTTAATTCATGTACGTATGTTGGGCAATTATTTATTCTTATACCTTTATCCCTAGCAAATTTATAAATTCGATTATTTAAATATTCTTTACCATTATCGCATCTTAATATTTTTAACCTCTTGCCCGTTAAATTTTCGGCTTCATTTACGAACTGTACGAAAGAATCAAAGACCTCATCTTTTGATTTTATACAATAGATCCTAGCTATTTTACTATAATCATCGATAAATGAAATGAAATATTTTTCTCCATTGAATCCGGTAGTCTTAAAGGGACCACATACGTCCGTATGAATAATTTCCATTATTTCCCTAGCCTTAGTTCGATTATTTTTGAAAGGTAAGTTATGCATTTTGCTTTCTATACACACCCTACATTTCAAAAGTTCCTTTTCAAATTCATTCGGTATGCCAGTCACTAGCTGCTCTTTACCCAAAATCTCTAAATATTTAAAATTTACGTGTCCTAGCATCCTATGCCATCTTTCCTTTTTACTCATACCACTACGTTCGGCGCTGTTTACTAAGTGCTTCTTCCCTTTCAATATACTTTTTATTCTATATGTCCCATTCTCTTTGAACTGAGCTGTAAGTATATTATCCTCATCTATTACTTTCGCAATATTTCCTTTGGAAATAACCGTATTCTTATCGTCTGCTGGTTTACCTAAACTAATCAAATTTGCGGACATTTCTTTCGCGTAAAATACTTTCCTCATATTTATTTTATTTTGTTTTCCGAATGCTTCAAAATAACTTATAACATTCCCAACTTTTGTCGCTTTTATCGGTCTATTATCGCCTAAATATATATTTACCGGTTCTTTTAGGTCGATAGATTTATCGAAATAATTTATATTATTAATTATGTGATCGGTACAACCGCTATCTAATAGCCACACTATTTCGTTCTTACTTATTTCATTCGTCTCACTGCTGTTTGCTGCGTGCGCCGTTGCTGTCCATATGCCTGCTCTTGAGTTTCCATGCTCGCCCGTGCCGGTTCTTGATTGATGATGAAAGTTTCCACGTCCTCTGCTCGTATTGCCTTTGTTCTCTCTTCCTCTGTTTCGACCAGGTGTTGGCCCATGCCAATAGCCGTTACTGCTTCCCGCTTGGACGCCATTTTGACACTCTCTCGCAAAGTGTCCTAATCTTCCACATCTGAAGCATCCTTCCTTTTTTGCAGAAAAGGCGTTGGTTTGCCTTTCTCCTCGATTGGATTTATTTTTCTTCTCTGCTATCTCTATTTTATTTTTTACATACGCTACCGTTTGATCCTCTTCTTTCAATGCGTCTATTATGTCCGCTATGTAGCTGTATTCTTCGGGTAACGTATTCAGCATGTAATTCAGCTTTTCCCTCTCACTTACTTGTGCGTCCGCACTTTTTAATTCATTTATTAATTTTTCGAAATCGTTAAAGAATGATGCTGAATCACTGTAGTTCTCCAGTCTTATGTTTTCCAATCTCCTTCTGCATACGATCTGCAGTGCCGTCGACTCTTTCAAGTACATTTCATCGAACCTTTTTATTATATCATACGCCGTTTTTCCTTCCCTAACATACTCCAATTGTCTGTTCGATATTGCACTATAAATTATATTTATCGCCTTCAAATCCTTTTTGTCCCAGTCTTCATCGTCTCTTTCGTTCTTCATTCTAGTTGTAACAACCTCGCATTCCTTATATTTGAGAAACATCGTGATTCTTTGCTTCCACATTCCATAATCCTCACCATCGAATATAGGTATCATGATTTCCGATCTCTCCATTTTAATTGATTCTTCTTTTTTTTTCTTTTCTTACTCAAGCGTTCCTACGTGCTCGAAGTATATTTTTTTTCTCTGAAAGTTTTTTTTTCTTTACTGAAAACTCACTCGCAAGATCGTAACCACGCACTAAATATCTTGCAAAACTAGTAACCACGCTCTGCTACCATGTTAAGGAAATTCGAGGATTTGGGAATACAAATAATTGACTATATTTCCCACACAACAGTTATACATCTATATTACTCTCTGAAGAACGTCTTGCACGCACGCTGGTCGCCAACCGACTATCCTAGATTCTTCTAACATCTGGCAACAGTCTTTTGTCTCCACTAAGACCTTGACGCCCTCTAACCCTTACACACACACTCTCATGTACAGTGTAAATGTATCACTTCCCTAACAAATAAGTATGTTATTTCGTTACCACTTATCTCGTTCATCTCGCTGCTGTGTGCTGCGTGCGCTGTTGCCATCCATATGCCTGCTCCTGAGTTGCCATATTCGCTCGTGCCGGCTGCTGATTGACGATGGAAGTTTCCACGCCCCCTGTTCGTATTGCCTTTGTTTCCTCTTCCTCTGCTGCGACCACGTGTTGACCCACGCCGATAACTGTTACTGCTTCCCGCTTGGACGCCATTTTGACACTCTCATGCAAAATATCCCACTCTTCCACATTTGAAGCATCCTTCCTTTTTTGCAGCAAAGGCATTAGTTTTCATTTCTCCTCGATTAGACTTATCTTTCTTTTCCGCTATTTCTATTTTATTCTTCACGCACGCTACCGTTTGTTTCTCTTCTTTCACTGCATCTATTATATCCGCTATGTAGCTATACTCTTCGGGTAACGTATTGTTTTCGCACGTTCGCTGGGAGACGCGATCTCGAAGAAGCGCGCCAACGGGAGTCGTAAATTCCCGTTACGATTTGCTAATCGACGCCGCGAATCGCTCGATCCCTTATTTCGTTTAGGATAATAAGGGTAGTTAAATGAAGGATAACGCTGTTGCTAACAGGTTATTATATATTTTCACAAACCAACAACTTCGGTGTAACACAAAATGAATATTTGTTATGAGATGACTACGAATGAGTGCGACCTGAGTCTCTAGACGGATTATCGCGTATACTGATGGATTTGTCGACTCATTGTATTCGAATTGCTGACCGCTTGACGAGATGCTTGATTGAGACTGACTGATCTTCGGGTGTAAACCCGGTCGAAGGATGTTGACTGTTCGAAGGATGTAAAGTCAGTGATGTTCGGAGACGATGCTGTGGCGGAGGAAAGCTAAGGATGGGTGTGTCTAGCGCACGGGACCATCGGATTTGTTGGTGACGATTTTGACTAAGGGAGTGAGGGAAATAGTCTTCGTTGTTAATTGGTTAAACGAAGGGTCTTAACCGCCCTCGAGAGAAAGTGGTTCGTGGGAGGAAAGTTGCATCATACGTGAGAAAAACCAACTTTCCCTTGTCAAGCCGTAGTAGACAAAGGTCTTTAGAAATGCTTTGGAAACAGACGTTTGTTCAGTTTGAAGGACCTCGACTAGGAAATTCCTAAGATTTATGGAAGATACTTGAGACTATTGAGGGTACGCAGTGAGTATCCGAAGACATCTGGTTGCCATCTTGCCCGCGGTGTGTGGCCTGGGCTAGGTAGAGTTACGCGACGTAACACGTATTTATCATGTAATTCAGCTTTTCCCTCTCACTCACTTTTGCGCCTGCACCTTTTAATTCATTTATTAATTTTTCAAGATCGCTAAAAAACGATGCTGAATCACTGTATTTATCAAGACTTATCTTCTCCAATCTCCTTCTGCACACGATCTAGTGCCGTCGATTCTTTCAAGTACACTTCGTCGAACTTTTTCATTATTTCATACGCTGTTTTTTCTTCCCTAATATATTCTAATTGTCTATTTGAGAAGGCACTGTAAATTATATTTATCGCCTTCAGATCCTTTTTATCCCAGTCTGGATTGTCTGTTTCAGTCTTCACTCTAGTTATAACAATATCACATTCTTTATATCTCAGAAACATTGTTATTCTTTTCTTCCACATACCGTAACCCTCACCATCGAATATCGATAGCATAATTTCCGATCTCTCCATTTTAATTGATTTCCTATTCTTTACTCAAGCGTTCCTACGTGCTTGAAGTATTTTTTCTTTTATTTTATATTCTTTGAACGTTTCTTCCCTTACTAAACTCGCAAGACTAAAAACCACGCACTAAATAGCTTGCAAAACTAGTAACCACGCTCTGCTACCATGTTAAGGTATAGAGAGGATTCGAAAATACAAATAGTTTACTTTATTTCGCACACAACAGCTATACATATATATATTACACTCTGAAGACTTCGATAACCTTCTTGCACGCACGCTTGTTGTCAACCACCTCCTCTAGATTCTCCTAACAGCCTCCAATCGTCTTTTGTCTCTACTGAGACCTGGACGCCCTCTGACGCTTACACACACATTCACGTGTACAGTGTAAATGTATCATCTACGTAACAAGATCATCAACGTAAAATCCTACCGTCCTCCCGAACATCATAAAACCGAAATAAATAAACAGATGACTGAAATGTTAAACAAAGAGATTATAGAACCCTCCGACTCTCCCTATAACTCTCCTGTCTGGGTCGTTCCAAAGAAAATCGACGCATCAGGGAAACAAAAGTGGCGAGTAGTGATTGACTTTAGGAAGTTAAACGAACTAACAGACCAAGACGCGTATCCACTACCTGACATTAACGATATACTATCACAGCTAGGAAATAAGAAATATTTCTCCTCTTTAGACTTATCCTCAGGGTTCCATCAAATACCCATGGACGAGAATTCAAAGAAATACACTACATTTAGCACACCATAAGAACACTTCCACTATAATAGAATGCCATTCGGGCTCAAGAACGCACCTGCTACCTTTCAAAGAATGATGGATACCACGTTAAGAGGTTTGATTAACAATCATTGTTTCGTTTATCTCGATGATATCATTATATTCGGGCAATCGATGGAAGAACATACTAAAAACTTAGTCATTATATTCCAAAGACTCGGGAAAGTAGGTCTAAGAATACAACCAGATAAATGTGAATTCTTAAAGCCCGAATTAGAATATCTAGGACATGTAGTGACAGCAGATGGAGTAAAACCTAACCCTAAAAAGATAGAAGCAGTAAAGAATTTCAAACTACCAAAAAATCCTACAGATGTAAAATCATTCCTTGGGCTAGCTGGATACTATAGAAAATTTATTAGAAACTTCTCTAAAATTGCCAAACCTCAATCTATTTTTAAAGAAGGACATTTAGTATTAATTCATAACGATCATAAAGAACACAAGATAGATACTGAATGGCCAGGGCCATACACCATTGAAAAAGTGAAAAACCCCTTATTATGAAATAATAGTAAATCACTCGATTAGGAAAATACATGGTAACCGTATTAAACCTTACTTTCCAGGACGATCTTCACCTTCTTCATAGTTAGCTAAGCTAAACGTTATACCCCTTAATGGTAGTTCTATATATCAAGAAAAATTAGCTCATGCATACTTATATAGCGAATCCGTAAACGTAATTATAGGTTTAGACATTAAGGATATATATGCAAAACTCAGCGAAATTAAAAGATTTAGACTAATGTTAACAGAACATTTTAAAAGTGAATGCCCGTATTCCAATGAAATGATTACACGCGCTCGCAAAAGAAATTTAGACAATGTAATCATGCATATTAAATTTATGACACACACTTGTTACCGAAGAGGCTCATTGAATTTTGTTGGATCCATTTCTAGAAGTCTATTTGTAACTCTGGATAACGATAATTTAGAATTAATGAATAAAAATATAGATAAATTTTTTGATGAAAACAATAACTTAAAAACCAATATAACTTACAAAACAAATTTCAAAACTATAGCTTTACCCTTAACTGACAGTCTAGAAGAAATCCTAACAAAAATTGAAAACGCTCCAAAAATCATTAATAATGTATAATCGTATAGAATGCACCTCAATCAAATTTCCAACGAAGTAAACTCTCTTAATTATGAACATAGAATTAGAAGTCTTAAGAAATAGGAACTAAGTGTCTTATAAATTATTAGTTATATTGATCTAGCATTACTAGGAACATATGTATATTTAACAAAATAGGATTATTCGATATTATAAGCAAATGCCTACCTTCCAAATTATGTATTCGCGTATTATGTTGTAAAACCAAAGAAAAAAAAAGACACAGGTATAAGCAATATCTCTAGACCAATAGAGCGCACCTTTAAACACATATTCCACACCTGAAATACAACCATTACGAGAATTACCTGAAGACACCAATTCAGTCATCCTCGAAGCAAGGCATGTAAGATTCCAAAAGGGCATACAAAAGGAGGCACTACACCGAAAATAAGAGTCTGGAGGACCAGCCGCACTCTAACACTGGGGGAATGTAACGTCAACAAATATGTCCAACCGACTCAGGAAACCTGAACCGCCTTGCACACGACACCGACTCCCAAAATAAAGGATTATGAATTCGGCACGTAGGCATAAGATAAACGAACATCTAGAAGGGCTGGTTCTTGATCGAGGCTTCAGTCTTTCGGTAACAGTTTAATCGCACACTTGTAATCCTATTATAGAATAGAGGTATCTCGAACTCTGGTTCAAGAACCCAACATTTTTTTATTATTATTTTCCCATTACTTTTACGTGACAAGCAAAGCGTAACGATAAACAAACTCCGGGCAAAACAATGTTGCCGCTACGTGCAATCGTCAACCGAGGTTGAATTTAAAGTTTTCGATACTCCCCCGAGTATAAATAAAAGAACACGATCGTTAAGACAGTTAGTATCGAACATTCTTATAGCGAATTAATATCGAACGAACGTAAGCATTACCTTGTATACACATATCGAGCAACACTAAGCGAACGACGACTAATTCTGTACTGCAAATAATTTTAAATACATTTGACTACACTAAGTATCAACTCGTCTGGTCATTAATCAACAACGCGTTTAATCGTCCTCCACATACATGTTGTATAAGCTACTATGTGTATATTTATTTATGTTTCCCATAGTACAGACGTATTCCTTATTTTATTGTAGCTGTGTAATTTCAGTAGTCTTGCATAAAGGACATCTGTTTTGTTGCAATTGTATCAGCTATTAATTGTAATACTTGAAGCGTTTGTATCTAATCGTCATGCATCTGTGGTGGCACTCGACCATGGAACTTTCCAACGGCTTCGCGACACAAAGCGCTATACCTTCAAAGCGTAAGGCCGACACGCCTAATGTACCATTGATATCCCTACAGTTCTTTCGCCGAATATTCGGAAGAATGCATACGCGGCAACCGTTGCGGACATCTAATAAACGCGTGCGTAGTGGAGATATCGAGGGGCAACAAAGAAAAGAATCCATTTGGTTTCGAATCAAAGATTCATTCTGCCCCGAGCTGCGGAGTGCGAAAGGTTAAGCGTCATAGCGAAGCAAACACAATTAGAGATACGTGATTATTGACTCTTGATAGTTAATCGTTAATCGTTAATCGTTGTTCATCGTTAATCGTTAATTGTTTTTGATCGTTCATCGTTAATCGTTAATTGTTGTTGACAGTTAATCGTTAGTCGTTAATTGTTGATCATAAATTGTTGACTGTTGATTGTTAATAATTTAATTAACTTTTTTGTTGAACATCAAGAGTATTTCTTGTGGGCACCTTCACCCACTATCCACCTCACATCGTTATTCTACATACGGAAGGCAAGATTGATATCAAGTTCGAAGGACAGACCGCAGAAGTCTGGTCTCTGCTATTACCACGAGACCTTTCGAGACCGCGCAAGGAAGTGCCGGGCCCCTTGCAACTGGACCCAGTGAAACGAGACCAGCCGTCCGTAAACGCGGCATGTGGCGATGGCTTTAGTATCCCATCGCATTTTCGTGACGGACAGGGCACCAAGGATCTCTTTTCTTGTGAACACCGGTGTCAATATAAACGTATACTCGTGCAACAAACTACGCGGATCCGCGAACAAAGATACGTACGAGCTGTTCGCGGCGAATCGAGTGGTCGAAGCAAACCGAAAACGCCTTTCGCGAGTCAAAACGCATCGTCTCTGACGCCACAATGTTAGTGTCACGACCGGCATACTTCAAATCCGATGGACTGACGATGGAGATAAAGATGTGGCGGCACTCGGCGACAATCGGCGGCAATATCGCTGAAGTGTCTAATGAACCATCAACATCCCAACGGTCCTTCCGCCGAAGGTTCTAGAAGAAAGAGCACGTGGCAACGGTCGCGGACGCCTAGCAAATGCAAATGCATGGTGGGGATGTTGAGGGATGACAAAAGAAAGTAATCGGATTCGATCGAAAGTCAAATCATAAGAGCTTCAGTCTTGGAAAGTCACGCCTAGAGTTTGGAAGTGGATTGTAAAGTGAATTGTTGTTAGAAAAAAAATAAAGTTTCTTTTTTTTATTTACACCTCAAATTTCTTTTTTTATTTTGTTATTTTACGTGACATTAGCGCATTCGGTATCGGCAACAGCGCGTGAACGACAAATGGCAGCCGCTAGGATTCGTTACAAAATCTTTGTCTCCCGTGCGATTAATTCTGTATTTAGAATAATTTTAAATATATTTGACAATATCAAGTATCAACTCGTCACGTCATTATTTAAATCATCCACCACAAATCCAAAAACAGAATAAGGAAAACAGAGAAACGAACAAATAGAAAATTAAGTTGCTAACATGTTTTTCTATAATAATATTTTAACATCAATATTGTAATACGCAATGTGTTACGCCGCCTAAAACATCTGCACGCCAGCCCGCGCGACCGGACAACAACCGACCTGCGTAACGTCACTTCGACCCTCAATAAACCTAAGGACCCACCATAACTTTCACTTCCCTGTATTGTTTCGCCATGTGTCTTCAATCCGTTTGTCTTGAAGAATTTCTAAAGCTTAAAAATATTCTCGAAACACAGTCGGTTTTTAGAGAGGTCCTTGGGTTTATTAGTCGCACTTAAAACACGGAGAAAGCGGGTATGCACCCATTAGGAAAATCCGAATAGCCCTGTAATAAAACAAGCTAGGTTTTTCTCACGCACACAGTCATCTATCCACCACGATGGTAGGAGACTCGATACTCATCCCTTCGAGCAGTAGTGCAGGTCATGACCAATCGACACCGCGCTTCGTGGCCCTCACTTTTTCTAACGAAAGTGGGAACAACGAATCCGCGTTCTTTAGGCACAGGGGCACACCCACACCGAACTTTTCTTCCGTATTAGAAAAAGAGCGACAGACAGTCTAAAAACTAACGCCTAACGCGGCAGTCTACACATAGCGCGAGAGTCGCATACTTCACGCAAATCTTTTGTCGGTTCTCGGTGTTGTCGAACACACATCTTCTCTCCTAAATATATTATAGTGCTAAGTCCATTAATACATTAATTTCCATTATAAGAGCCCTGCTCTAGCGTACATATCTATCGCATCTTCATGCGACAAGTTGTTAACTATTTATTTCTCTACGTCAGTGTAATCTAAGTGTTGGAAATATATAATTTATAATTCTGTGAATCACAGTGTTATACAAACTCAATCACCCCTATTATCTCAACGGAAATCAGGGGATCGATCAATTCGTGGTGTCGATTGTTATAATCGTAACGGGGATTTACGACCCCCGTTGACGTCTCTCCTCGCGATTACGTCTCCCCGCAATTGGTCGAAATTTACACAATGTGAAAATGAAAAAATTGGAAGCAACCGAACTACGGATGAAACTAAATCACTTCGCTGCTTGTAAAGATAACTTTTAGTGTTATAAACATAAGTCAAGTAGCAAAGAGCATAAATTGAATTTACCCAAACTCTTCTTGAAATCTGACAAAATGATTCTTTATTTTGTCAAAAAAATCTTTACGTATTTTCCATTCCCATTCGTCGCTTTTTTCAGTGGCGTGTTTATCGCTACGTCGAAACTCCGTCGGGTAGCAGTTAATTTCATTTAAAGTAGAAAACTATTCAGAAACGTGTATACGTTACACAGCAACAAACCAGTCGCCCTGTTATTACCTCGTTCTCAACAGTTCAAATTTCAGGGACAACCGACTACTTAGTATCGACCCAGTACGTCATATTTACTCGCCAAAAGAATTGTAAACGAAAATTGTAACCAGACGTGCCGTTAGTAACTACCATTTTTCGCGAAACTTCTTTTTCATTTGGCGGAAATTTAAACAAACCCCGAAACACCGTGGCGTTTTGCAACTGTCTTTAATCCTTTAAGATAAAAAAGATTGACGCAAAATTTTGACGGGATGAAATTTCACGATATATTCAGGTGAAACGATGCGAAATTAGAGCGAAGCTTATAATGGGAATATAGTTTGCTTGTCTGTTGTCATAAAATGAGATATGCAGAATATATTAAAAAATAGAGTATATGTAATACGAAACTTTATATTATTCATGTTATTATGGACAAAATATCACAATATGTTCATATATTTAAATCTCCTCCGAAAAAGATTATTGTATGTAGAACACAGTTTAACTGTATTTTGAATTCTTGTTTATCAGATCACAATTGATAAGTTGATATTAGGATGATTATCCTCATTTGAAACAATTTTGTGACTGTTACTTGTCAATATACTTTATATCTTATGTACATTTTAAATATAGTACGCAAACTCGAAGTTGCAAGGAACATTAATAAAAACTCAATATTTCAATAACGCCTTTCATGATTATAATTAAATATTTTTTCAAAATGTCGTATCAGTGTTACATCTAGCACCCCCTCCCCCACACACAAAAGTTTACCAATTTATAATATATGTACTAGTAGATTGACAAGTTACGATTTACAGGTTATATAGAATTCTATTTTATGATTTTATAATTTTTCGTTAAATACAATAATCAAATAACTTGCAAATAGTAAAATTTCATTTGTTTTATCGTCAAACTTGTGCAAGGGAACATATTAATGCTGGTAACTTTAGTGACTTGCAAAATTTCAATAGTGCAAGACAGGCCAGATATTCAATTGCAATTGGTTGCTATCCATATTTTCATCGGTCTTACAATAACCTTATGTTATCAATTATGAATTAAAAAGTTAATGAAATCACAACTCACCCAAGGCCAATGGGTATGACTTCTTTTCGAAGATCGATTGAAATCTCGAGTTTGTTGTTTGAGACATTCAGTTACCACAAGACAAAAACACCACTCCATTACAGCCGACGTAAACAAAACATGACAGATTCTTCCAATTCTCGGACAACAAACATAGGCATACATACTGTTTTAAAGTCACAGTCTGTCGTTGAACTTTCGCCAAGTAACTTGATACGCACATATACACGTCCCTCGAAATCAGTTTTCGACGAAAATACATACGTGACATGTTATGTTGCAACCGAACGTGAATTTCTCGCGGGAAATAGCCTGATATCGTTTATTTATGCGTCTCTCAAATACGAATTTTACTATACACTTCGTTTAAGACACGCCATTTTGCAAAACGATTATCGAAAGATTACTGCTTACATCGAGATCGAGAATAGATTCGCAGGAAGCTGGATGCCGCGATTTCTTCCCGCGCTTTACTTTCTTCCGAAGTTGTGATTGGTTGATTTCCTGCTGCCATATTCGGTTTCGCCGAGAATCGTGAACACGTACGCTGGAAGCAATGCGGGGTAATTATTTAATTTATTTCATAATATTATTTAACATATATCGTGAAAAGTTCTGAATATTCGGATTCTTCTGTTATCGTTTCATCGTATGTTAGCATTATCAGCTCTCGATATCGAATTGGCAAACAGAATTTTTCTCATACAAAGTAAGTCACATTAAGTATATGTATATGTATAGTCGAAGCAATGCAATTAAAAATTTTTCCATTTTAATTGCTATTATTTATCACAGACATTTTACCGAGCATTCATTTTATAAATCTTATACATACATATATATATATATATCGGGTTTACATTAGAATTAGGGTTAGGGGCGTGAAACGAATCTTCGTTTGGGTTACACGTTGTCGTTATGCAATGGAGAAGACATTGACTAGTGCAAATACGATTATTATAGAACCGGACAAGTAACCGCGGTAGTTAGGTGCTCGAGATACTAATGACAATGATCCTAGGTTCAATAACGAATCCGCGGTCAACGGGATGACAACAGAACGTACTCACAAAGTCTAAGTCTGAGAATAATCACTGATCGCGAAGGCGTTACTCTTGGATCGATGAGATCGCGAGCGAGAAAGCCTTTCCCGTCCCGATGATGCCACACAGGAAAACTATAACGGGGTGTGTCTAAGGATACGAGATCATCGGATTCGTCGAGAAAAGCCTTCGTTCAGAAAGTGTTGCTGCTAATTGGTTAATCTCCATATCGGTGGTTAGAAAAGGATGCTAGCCGCCCTCGAGGGAAAGTTGCTAGTGGGAGACGCCGCTCGTTGAAAAATATGTCTTCCCTATCTTCCCGTAGTTGGGACAAAGACTGTTTGTCTGTTTGAAGGACTTTAGTTAACTAAACCTTAAGATTTATAACGGGCCCTCGGGCTAGCCGAACATGTACTGCGGAGACGCATCGACATCTGGCAATCATCTTACTCGAAGAATAGGGTCTGCACGTGGCGAGCCACGGGACAGAAACCGTTGGAATGTTTACTGTCGCGTGTCGCCACAAATATTTCTTTTAAGGAGAGCTATAGAATTACTTCATACCTTTGTTAGGCAAAGCGTTCATCCCGTGACCGCGGCTACGTTCGGCGACTGACTGTCGCCTCGAACCCAAGCTCATTATCACAATTCTCGAATAATTACAATCGGGTTGAATAACTACAATTGTTCAATTACAGCTATAGTAGACTCTAGGTTACAATGTTGCGGGATTATCCAAAATTCCAAAGGCTCCGGTGTTCTTTCATCTCCGACACGGCCATCCTGACTATCACACGTCCTCGTGTGTAACTAAAATATCGTATTTCTTACATTAGATTCGATACAACTGACATTATTTGCGATTTAACTAAATGTCCAAGTAAGTCAAGGGTCCAGTGCAATAACAAAGTTTCGTTCGGAGGTTTGACAACAGAAAAATAAAAGAGAATAGGAATTTGTAATGTTATAATTTGTATTCAAAGTGTTAGGTGCGTTCTGTGAGTCGCCAGCCAGACCGTAATGACACAACAGATCATTTTCGATTTCGTACACCGGTGAACCTCAGTTTGTTGGATCATATTGCCACGTTGGGTGCATTACACCCAGAAAGCACGTAAGCCCACTCAACGGGTTACAACAAAAGCACGTAACCCCACTCAACGGGTTACAACAAAAGCACGTAACCCCACTCAACGGGTTACAACAAAAAGCACATCAACCCACTCAACGGGTTACAACAAAAACACATCAACCCTCTCAACGGGTTACAACAAAAACACATCAACCCACTCAACGGGTTACAACAAAAACACATCAACCCACTCAACGGGTTACAACAAAAACACATCAACCCACTCAACGGGTTACAACAAAAACACATCAACCCACTCAACGGGTTACAACAAAAACACATCAACCCACTCAACGGGTTACAACAAAAACACATCAACCCACTCAACGGGTTACAACAAAAACACATCAACCCACTCAACGGGTTACAACAAAAGCACATAAAACCACTCGGTGTATTACTATGACCACAACGCAGTGTTAATGATCCTCTGAGGTCAGTGTACTTGCATCGTTATTATCACCGCCGTTGTCATCACCGCAGACGTCTAACTCAGCAGGGACGCAACCTTCTGGCATTTTTCTCAGTCTGTCGTGTCTGTCCTTATATGATCGTTTGCCGTCTAAGGTTTTTAGGGTATATCTATCTCCTTCCAAAATCTCGGCTATTACGAATGGACCCCTGAATTTCGGATCTAACTTCGTCTGGTTTCTTTCCTCGTTTTTACGTAACACGAAATCGCCAAGGTTGAACCTAACTATTTTAGCTTTGTTTTTGTCGAACCTATCCTTATCGTATTTGGCGCAGTGATACATCGAGCATTTTCGACGATCGCATTTGCGTCTAAGTTAGTTTCGCTTAGTAAGGAGTTATCCCGGTGATCGTGGATTCGTTTGAACTCAAACATTGCTAATAGTATTATTTAATTTAATTATTCGTAGATCGTATTATTCATTAGGCTTAGTGTTTGTTAGACTTATTATTAGTTGTACTTATTATTTGTTAAGCTTAGTGATAGACCTGTATATATGTCTAAATAAAATCTCGGCTTTGTGAAACGATGGCTAGTCCACACGAAGAGTCGTCGCGCGCCCAAAATTCGAATCGTGACCCGACATATATATATATATATATATACAAGATATATATACAAGAAAGAAGATACAAGAAAGAAGATACAAGAAAGAAGGAATATTATATTAGCGGCATTTTTGTAGCCATTATATAGGGTTTCGATCGCATAATTAATCAGTATCAACTTACCAGTCTTTAACGGAAGGACAAAAAGAAGAGCAGACGACACACAGACCGCAATCATGATCATTTTCAAGTAGAATCTCAAACTGCCGTACATCTTAGAAAACTTCGTTAGTCGTAAGGGATCAAAGGATGATGTCCGCGCTAGGGAAAATAGATGAGAAGCGGCTATTTCAACAACCACCGTGTAGGTACTGCACTAGCCAGAAGTATCTGCGACAGAAATCAGAATACACTCGTTTTCGCATGGTTGGATCAATTTCGCGTGGGACTAACCTGATTGAACCTAACGCGGGATAATTGCTCAACTCACGACTTTAACCAGCCCGCTTGATTCTCTGTAAATGCTTGAAATTGACGCTTGGATTCTTTCCAGATTAACTAGCTTTGCCCCTCCCTCCCTTTATCTATTTTCTTAGATCGACTTAGACTGCCACAATATATTATCTTTCTTCTTTTCTTTCCTTTTCTTTCCTTTTGATCTTTTAAAGCCCTAAATCGCTGGCTATTTTGTATACTATATATTTTGTACACTCAATTACTCTGTAAGTCATAAGTACATATGTTTTACAACGTTATTTGTCATATTTCAGTTAAACCCCAGAAAAGCCAGAAATATATTTTCAGCATGTTTTAACGCGCCCCTGGCAAAGATCTCAAAAACGAGTTGCGGCACAATTTAAAGCGACAAATAGCATCGCGTGTCTCGTTGTGGTAACACACGGTTCGCCAGTTTTTTTTTTTTTGATATCGGTGACTGCCATATTCTCTTGAGTTTCCAAATCGTAAAGAATCTTTCCCCAGGGATTGGTCAACTGTGTATGTCCCCATGCGACGTAACTTGCTTAAGGAACACGAGCCGGTGATATGCAGGCAACGTATAATTGATTATCATTCGCTCTGAAACGCTGAAGTAATGACCAGTGCAGTGGTCTAGTGGTCATATTGAATGCCGCTGGATATATCAGCATTTGGCAACCTAACCCAGAGAAGCAGGAAATATGAAGCTACCGAATACCAATTAACTTCGTAGTTGCACGGTTCACATTCCATCATTTCTGAATATGCGAGGACAGTCCTCTTATTGTGCTTTTAATTCTTTTATTTGTTTCATTTTCAGCAAATATACTGGTTTTTTTAAATTAAGCTTCTGTTTATACAGAGTTACAGATTATATTAATTTTATATAGAATATATTTAAGAAAGATATTTAATTTTTTGCTAGTTAAGTATTGATCGATTAAGTTACTGTACCTTTGTTCCGATAAATGCGTGCCATTTCCTCGAATCTAATATCATAGCAAATGCCAATACCTATTTTGCAGCCCTTCACATCGAACGTCGTTAGGGAGTTACCAGGACTGAGTGAATCACTCTCTCGAAAAGTAATCTTATTAGGAATGTCGATGTCGAATAGATGTACCTAATAACATAAAAATGTAGTCGCTAATTCTATTGCTGCAACTTTTGTAATTTAATATCAAAGTTACCAACTCCTAAACTTTAATTATTTTTTATTTAATAACTGACAGCGTTTTTATCACTTTCTTTTATTAAAAAATCTTATCATTTAATAATGTTTAAAAAGGAGAAAAAATAAGTATAATAATATTTTAAGTATTTGAAAAATTTATACAACACAAACACATTACAACAAAAATGGGCGTTTCCCGTATCATAACGTATTTTATAAACCGTAAATTATAGAATTGGTTATAGTATACGTATGTACATATGTATATTCCTAAATTATTCCTAGATAGAGTCACTTTCTTCGCCCCAATATTTTCAAATTCAAAGCCATAAAGGAATATATTACTTACCTTTCGGTGTTTTGCTATCAAAGTTCCATCGGGACCCCAAATAGTACAGGTATTGTACAATTTATCGCCCTCTATTTCAGGCATCGTACCACCAACTACATAGATGTTGTTTTCTTTAGCTGCGTTCGATGAAGCAACGCTCGTTTCACCATCAGGAATACTCTCGGCGTATTTTGGAAAGTACTCTGCGTTGCAATATTTCAATTAATGAAATGTCTTTTGTTCCAACCATAAATTAAATTGAAATGTTTGTCAGTTTTTTATTTTTTAAATTATTAAAATAACTAAGTTTTATATTTCGACTTAATTAAATATGCAATTACTTAGCTAATAGTATATATAATAAATTGTTTCTACAGGTTCAAAATGAAAAATGAATATTTAGAAATATTTAATTACGACAATGCTATTTGTGTTAGCATCAGTGGCTTGTTACTCAACGACTTTGCTAGTACTTTTTGAAACATAAAGTTAGTTTTCAATTAACACTTATACTAGAGGCGGAATTATAAATGCAAAATAATTGATAATACTAATTTATAAGTACCTAATTATTAGTATCTTCAAAAATATATTTATACAAAAATCACGATAATCATGAAAATGGGGAAATCCTATATTCTCGAATCAATTCACAATTTATTTTGTATATTAATTAGATTCCGCGCTCATCAGTACGTACTCACTGGCGAGATCGAGAAAATGTATCGGCAATTCCTCGTACGACCAGAGGATCGGAAATATCAAAGGATATTATGGCGCAGCGCGAGTGGAGAAACAGAAACATATGAGCTTAACACCGTAATACTCTTATCATAGAAATAGAAGCAGTCCTCAATTCCCGCCCGCTAACTCCTATCTCCACCGATCCAAATGATCTCCTAGCCCTCACTCCCGGACATTTCCTCATTGGCGATTCATTAATGTGCTTACGTGATCGAGATTTCAGAGACATTCCATCGAACCGACTCTCCAAATGGCAGCATATCCAACAGCTTAAACAACATTTTTGGAACCGCTGGCATAAGGAGTATTTGAACGAGCTAACCAACCGCAATAAATGGAGCAAGGGTGGACACAGCATCCAAAAGGGCACAATCGTCATCCTCAGAGAGGACAACGTTCCCTCCATGCATTGGCCTCTGGGCCGAGTTCATCCAGGCGCCGATGGTGTTGTCACGTAAAATAACAAAATAAAAAAGGAATTTGAGGTAAAAAATAAAAAAAAGAAAACTTTATTTTTTTTCTAACATCAATACACTTTACAATCTACTTCCGAACTCTGGGCGTGACTTTTTAAGACTGACTCTTATGATTTTACTTTCGATCGGATCCGATTACTTTCTTTTGTCATCCCTCAACATCCCCACCGTCCATGCATTTGCTAGGCGTCCGCGACCGTTGCCACGTGCTCTTTCTTCTAGAACCTTCGGTGGAAGGACCGTTGGGATGTTGATGGTTCATTAGGCACTTCAGCGATATACATTGTCGCCGAGTGCTTTATCTCTATCGTCAGTCCGTCGGATTTGAAGTATGCCGGTCGTGACAGTGTCATCCGGACAGCTACAGTTCAGACGGCAAAAAGCATTTTGGATCGGGGCGTCAAAAGGCTTGTCCCACTGCCAATTCAACCCGATCTCGAGAAACCCGAACAACTAGCCACCGAGACGAAATAAGATGGGAACTTCAACCACACCTCGCTAGTTTGATCGGTACCCTCTCAACGGGGGGAGAATGTTACGCCATGCGGCTTACCATAGGTCATATTCTTAACTATCGATCGCGGCACTATAATGTCGCAGACGGACCGTCGCGTCTGCCCGGCAAACAAACATTGTAGTGGCAAGCGCATGATTCATTAAGCAGGGCGACTTCCAGAAACGTCGACTCGTGGTCGTTATTTTACCTCGCGTAAAAGAATGTGGCGTGATCCGAACGTAGTGGGGGTCGCCTTCCAGAAAAAACGAAAAAAATCGAAAGGCGTTCAGAACTTTTCGAGAAGTCGAACCGTCAACACAGGTGGTATGTCGCGCATTACTTATCAACCAAAACGCAGTTACATTTTTTTTGTTCCATTTATATCTTTCTAGTTAATAAGTTGTTGAAATAAACATTAATTTATTTGTGTTAATTCTGTGGAATTTCATTGAACTACTGAACTGATCAGTTCGTGGCGTCGATTATTTAATCGTAACGGGAAATTACAACTCTCGTTGACGTGCTATCTCGCGATCGCGTCTCTCCGCGAACGGTCGAAACAAAATGATTCACTAAAAACTGTCCTGAATTCCTAAGAACTTATTTACCGCAAAACTGACAAAGTGTTTATTTAAAAAATGAGGTTGAAGGTAGTCCTTTTCTTTCATTTCATTCATTTTCATTTTCTTTCTTAAGTATGGCTAACACAATATCTAATCAATTAAAATTTTATATTTTCACGTGAAAAGTTTCTTTAGATAATTATTATCAACATGATGACTAACTCTTACGGATTAATACGTGTCTGTAGGGCAATCCGGTGGACTCGATCGGCTTTTTACTTCGAAAGTTGAGTAATCGGTGTCGCTTTCTTACGCATCTTTGAACTGTATAAATGTTTTAAAATTGTTTGATCCAGAATGTACCACACCGGACAATCAAGAAGGCAGGTGCCTTGACTACAGAAAATGTAAACCTCTGCAAGAAATATGGCAGATACAGTACCGTACAGCCACCGATTTTTATAGACGATCAGTGTGCAGATACCAGGGCAATGTTACGATCGTTTGCTGTCCGAACGATCCAAACAAAGAGAAGAGAGAAATTTTAATAAAAACTGTGTATAAGTATAAGGCTTTGCGACCACCATACTGAGGTTTTAGCAACGTCTCTCATACCAGGGTGGTCGATGGTAAACCAGCTGAACTTGGTACGTTTTATGTCTTTCTTTCCGATTAATAATAAGCCATTTACTGCAAAGAATGAACTTTAAAGGCATTAAACAGCACATCAATGTACATTTCAATTAGACTAAATAATAATGCTATGATTTTATCGGTAGTAACTTTACTTATTAACTTGAATTATTTCTTTCTTTTACTTCATGTTAGGAAGAGTATCTTTTTGCTTGAAATAAAAAATTGATATAGGAGTAATAATATGGATAGAGATCAAAAACTGTTAGGGCAGAAATTACACGTTTGAACTTTATAGTTCAGTATAGTTCAAATAGAAATTATATAGAATTATTTAATAATTTGTATTCCACTGGAATAAAAATTTAATTTCTGTCTTTATCAAATCTCTGTTTCAGAGTATTTGTACGTATGTACTTATCGTCTGCTGTATGATCGAATTTCGAATAGGTAATAATCGTTGTTACTCGTTATGTGAGAAAAAATTATGTATATTCACAACTATGACTATTGCATTTTAGGCGCTTGGCCATGAATCGCTGCATTAGGTTTTCGTAATCCCCGAAACCCAGACAAACCACTATGGAAGTGCGGAGGTTCCCTGATATCGGCTAGGCATGTTTTGACCGCAGCACATTGTGCACATATGGATGGAATAGAAAACATACACAATCATAATATTGCCATTCTTAGATTGGTGGAGGAGGTGCCATTTTCGAGTAAGTCCTCAAATATATATATATATATATATATATATATATATATATATATATATGCTATTGAGTATTACTGAAGTATCATATCCTGAAATTTCTTACTGTACACATATATTGTGTCATAAAGCGTGTATAATTCTTTCTCATACTTTTGGTCATTAGTTTCCTGCATTTTCATTTATTTTTTTATTTTTCAGGGTACGTATATCCCATTTGTACGAAAGAGCCCCTACGAAAGAGCAACTTCGTCGGCTATAACCCCCTTGTTGCTGGATCGGGAGCATTAAGATATAGTAAGTGATATCAATTTTATAATAAAATTAAATAGTTCCAGTCTTAAATATCTTTCTTATTTTCTTCGTAGGACGACCACGACGTAATGCATTAATGGAAGTACAAATGCCAGTGATTAAGAACGCCGAATGCAAAATAGCTTATTCCAAATTTCCTAATGCACCTGATATCACTGATGGTATAATATGCGCCGAACATGCTCAGGGTGGAGAGGATTCTTGTACGGTAATTAAGTTACAGAGTTACTACAAACTATACGGTATCTGAAGACACGTCGATTCGAATTAACATCAAATCGACGTCTTAAACATTAAAAATAATAGATAAACACAATTTAATAGTTTTGCCCACTTCTCACACCTCGTTATGGTATTTAATCTAATTTCCTCTAATCTTAGTTTTGCTCAAAATACATATAACATGTACGTTATAAATTGGAGTATTTCAATACACAAATCAATAGAAGATTATTACTGTATATAAGTATAATTTCAATACAATTCGATCGATATATTTCAGTATCTTTGATTAAAAATTTAACGATCCTTTCAGGCTGACCGCGGCGGATCACTGCTGATACAACATGAATTAACCTCGTATTTAATAGGTATTGTGTCTTATGCTTATAAGTGCGGCACAGCTGGGTATCCCAGCGTTTACACTAGGGTCACATCGTACCTTGACTTCATTCTCCAAGCGATGCAATAATATGATATTACTGTTCCATAAATATCATTGTGTAAAAAACGTAAAGTTGGATTTTCTTATTGTGGAGATAAGAAACAGCTCAAATTTACATTGTTTTGTACGTTACAAATTATAGGCTTAAAATGTACGAAATGTAACTTTGAAACGACACTAATTTTTTACGCACGATAAACCTCCACAACTTAGGTATGTAAAGATGATAAACGTATATTAATTCTATTAATTTGGTAATAATAAACCAACTTTCTGAGAAGTTCTGTAAATTTCGTTTCTTTTGTATCAAGAGAATAATGGAATATTCCACTTAGATCGTATACTTCTTGTATGTACGTACAAAATTTTCCGGCTAATCTAAAACACTTCATAAGATAGAGAGCTTCTGGAAATTCGGACACAGAGAGTGCATAAAATACAAGATAAGTCTCGTGTCTTTCAAAATTATTTTTTATTCGCTAAAAACGTCCTGTGTACTCATGCAATCACATGCAACCTCGAAACTTCACTTATTTTTTATCACTTTCCAATTCAATACACAGTTTCTGCATTTTTGACTATATGTAAGAGAAATTTCCATTCAGCCAAAGGTGTACTTACAGATTATAGATTCCTATACGACTCTCAGTAAAAATTTATCCGCACTCCAGATAGTTAAAACTTCTGTCGACCGTATTGATCCATCTGCACTCTTCGTATGACGTCAATATCTGTTCAGTGCTGCTGCGCAGGTTTCTTTGTGTTACGTCAATTCGTTTGTGACCGTTGCGCGAGTAATGGCGCTTTGCAATGGTGATTTGCAGGAAAACAGTGCAGGATGCTGTGATTCGTTTCTTGTGGTCGGAGGTTATGTTTGATGCCTATATTTATCAAAGATTTAATGCACATTATGGAGAAAGTGTTTTGTCACGAAGTGTGTTTGAATGGGCACAAAAGTTCAAAGAAGATCGCACAAGTGTTATGAAAAAACAGCTGGACGCCCGTCCACATCCACGATGACAACATTGAACGTGCTCATGAACTTATGCTCTATGGAATAGACGAGTGACAGTGGATAATGTGGCAAATCATTTGCAAATCAGCCACGGCTCTGCTTATGCAATAGTACACGACAGATTTGGATTTTAAAAAGTTTGTGCGAGATGGATGCCGAAAAAGCTGATGAAAAGGTGAAGACGACGATGCATTCGTGGTTCGCAGCTCAGCCCAAAACATTTTTTAATGAGAAAATATAAAGGTCCTTCGGCAAATGGACAAAGTGTATACAGAAATCGAGTGATTATGTCAAAAAATGATGTATGTCTTTTTTGACAATTGCTTAAAATAAATTCTACACCGACAGAGCGGGTAACTTTTTACTCACCCTCGTAAGACACTTAAATTTCCAATCTATTATGATGAATAAAAGAGCTTATACTATTAAATCTAATTGTATTTTGTTGCATGAGAGTACACGTGTATGTGATGTACATTACCTTTATATCCCCTTGAACGCTTCAATATTGCGCATATATACTATATTTTGTACAGCTTCTATAAAATTTCGTATGTTTGTTTAGGCTGTTAATCTAGAGGCTGGAGTACAAAGAAGTGGCACAATGATGTGGGCTGATGACATTTATAATTATCAAGGAATCACCCCTACATTCGCTCAGGTATATATCGTTGACTATAATGTATTTAACATATATGATTGTTAGAATATTAATAATTAATTTTTAATTCTATCAGAATTTTAATGAAACTGTCCCTTGGGAAGGAAGAACTGATACCTTGATATCACGGTTTGTACATCCTATATATACGACAAATTTTAGAACATTATATAACGAAGAACCAGATCGTCGTGGCCATGTGATGTGAATAAAAGGACTTGAATTTGATGATATTTTTATAATGTTAGATAACATAACTAAGTATCTTCACAGTAAGATAGGATGACATGGTTTACATGATCTTAATGTTGTTCACTCGAGTGATGATATTATAAGGAAAAGCGTAATATCACAGGTAGGATGATTCATAATTTAGAACTACTAACTCATGTATGTATTAAAAATTAAAGAAATATATTAAATTTTATAGGATATTTATGTTTAGTAACCAGTAATTCAGAGATTGGTATTCATGGTTACTATAACGAGGCTGTAGAAACGCACCCTTTCTTCTTTGCAAATGGCCCTGTATTTATGTCTAAGCCGAAACTGGAACCTCTGAATAATTTAGATTTATTCTTGTTATTTTCTAAAATACTTATCTACAGTATACCATAAGGAATGATACCGTATCGCACCTAATCAAGTGCCTTAAGAAACATCAACAGGATATCACAGTAATCCCTTATCGACTGATATGTAAGTAAAAGTTATCTGTCATTGTTATACACAATTATGTGTTAGTGTTATACACAGTTATTTATCATTTTCTATTAATTCAGTTGTAGCCACTACAATATCTATGACACTGGTAGTAATTATAAGAACAATAATGATGTTCTATAAGAGGAAATGATGATTAGGAACAAAAACTTACAGGTAAGTCAAAGTATATGTTATTTGCCATTTGAAAAGAAAGTTACTAACTTGGAATTTTTTGATAAATAATAATTGTGCAAAATATATTGGATTTCAAATTTGTCAAAAATTGAAATTTAAGAAGCATTGTAATAATATAACATTAATATTTTGATTTTTCAGGAGATATCATGCGGTGGATGGATAATATGTAAAAAATATTAAGCAGTATATGAATTTTCATATTGCGTAGAGATAACAAAATGAATTTTAAAAAATGTCGACATGGTAATAAGAAATAGCATCATGACAAAGAATATATAAACACAGTTTCATTTTTTATAAATAAAAATTTGTTGTTCCAGATTTTGAAATATAGTGAAACGTTTAATTAGTATCTTAATATCTTTAAATAATTATTATTTTAGAATCAATTGTAATTGTATCATACGTACTTTTGAATTCGTGCAAGAACATATGTTATTTTGAAGTAGTTATTATTAGGAAATTGTTAGACGCGAACAGTATGCGAAAAGTTAGTATGTAGTGTAATAATTATCAATCAAAGCACAAGAATTAAATTCTTTAGGAAAAAATTTCCGGAATTTCTTATTTACATGATTATAAAGAAATCCATAACAAAAAGGAGCTGCTTTCTAATACTTCTCTTCCTTGTAATGCCTACGTTAACAATAACGAGGTTCGACTTTTTGTTTTTAGAGGGATACTGGAAAATTTGAAAGTACAGTACCATTGGGAAGAAAATCACGATATTGAAAACGATATTTGCAAGTAAATTTCCAAAAAATCTGTTTTCAAATCTTCGCTTTCTATTTCACATTAAAAGAAAGGGAGGGCTGCCTTCTTTTTCTGCAAGACAAAACAAACATTCTGAATCTCGTATCAATGAATGATGTCAATAAGTTATTTTTCTTTTCAGATTGAACAATATTCCAGATTTATTCATAATTTCATACTACGCGAAGAATAGACTTTCATAGGTATATAAAGGAAATATTAAGTATAGGAAAACTCTTTTTCGTTGTAGGTGACATATGCTTCACGGTTGAACACATGTATTTTTGAACACATATAAATGAAAAAGTACTCTTATGGAGAAAAAGAATTGATACCTTCGATTGACATTAGATAATGTATATAAACTTATGAACAATCACTATCACTATCAGTTTGTATTTTAGGTGCACACGCAGATTTGTTGGAGTTCTTATAAAATGTACTTCCTGTACGAACGTTTTATTCTTCCAAATTTTACGATACTATGTCTCATATGATAACTATATGGATTAAACGTAATATAAATGATCCGAAAATAGACTCGAACGACATTAATTGTCTTTCTATTTATACCAATATCGAAAATACAAGTAAAGCTGGAGCAATAGTATGCAAGAATGGACTATTTATTATTTTAAACCAAATCATAGCATATTCAGAATGCACAGTATTATCATGAAACGACGAGTTTTATGTTAATTCCGACCGATTACAATACCTTTCTTTCGTTTACAAGGAACGACGAGACTGGCAGTTGCGTGATTTCCAATGCAAAAGCCGCGATATCTGCACGATAACCTAACCTCAACCGATTTTGTTGTACTATTCTTACGTGGACTTCGTTTGTACCACTTTCGTAACAAAAATAGAATACGTAGAACACAGCATTCCGTTATGCGATATTGTCGATTCCTAACATCCGAAAAATCAGAGATAATTTTTTCCCTACAGTTGTACATTTGTGTGAAAAATTACGAACGTAAAGTTGTTTGGTGCATGCACAGTCCTCCCCTCCGCTGCATTTGCGTGGACATGCTAGAAAGATTCACTTTTCCACGGTGAAACTGTATGTATTATAATTTCATTTTTACAAAGGTCGAACATCCTACTATGCATAAATTTAATATTAATATAAGCAGGTTTCGTGTTAAGTATTACATCTGACGTATAAGCACACGTGTGTACGAGCCTTGGTTTTAAATGTCTTATAGTAGACACCGAAAAGATTATTCAGTTGGATATCTGACTCAACATCAATATTTTACTAGGAGATAACATGTTAAGAACACGTTGGTGGATGGCATGGGAGATGATGAATGAAGACATACTTCTGTGAGATACATAAAATAGTAGTCAGAACGTATTTTGGCGCTTGGGGACAGCAACAGCTTTTTTTTTGTTTTTATTTATTTGTTGAAATTACAATCAATTCTCGCGTTGAGAATTTTCAGTAATTTTTCCGGCGTGGCGCAGTGACATGGCTGTTTATTTACAATAAGTTAATACTTATTATAGATAGGTATAATTTATAAGTATTATAAGTAAGTGCATATGCTTAATTTGGATAATTAAATGAATCTAACGTTTAGGTCTAGCGAGTAGTGCCTCTTCAGCCTGCGAATCTGGTCCGTCGTATCGAGTAGTCCAGTGATTAGGGGGTTTCGGTGTTTCTTGACTCTTTTGCTATATCTGTCGCTATATTTTGCTATTTCCTCTTTGACTGTAGGTATCTTGAGGTCGCGATGGATGGTTTCGTTGGTAACATACCAAGGTGCGTCTATTAAGGCTCTTAGCGCTTTCGATTGGAATCGTTGTAGTATTTCGATGTTGGAGTTACTTGGACAGCAACAGCTGGTGATACTGTCATACACCTCCATTTATAAACTTTCGAAAATCGATGTGACCTTCAAACTTTAGTGTATTCTGTTTCACAGCACAAAATGTTTCCGAAACGTAAGTTTATTGTTACAATAAACTTGACTAGTGGCTCTGAAATACTATCCTTGAAAAAACAATGGGGAAATTGGAGCAAAAAAAAAGAAGGAAATAAACAAAGACCTTGTTGGTTCGTAAAAATAAAATATGCTACAGGAAAAATTTTTTCCAACGGATTGAGATGCGACAAGCTTTAAAAGCTATGACGCGAATCGAGCGTTTGTCTACAAGAGCGCATTTTCGGTGGATATATATGTCGGAATGACATTGGGGATAGGGTTGTCGGTGTTTGAGGAGTCTTCATTGAAGGTAGCCATCGTTGCGGTGTAACGAAGATACGATTTATTGACACAGGTATGAATAACACAGGTTTTGACAATCTACCACGGCGGTGAGACGTCCGCGACACTAGTGACAGTGGTCTCCGGTTCAATAACGAATCCGCGGCCAACGGGATGACAGATGGGCGTTCTCGCTGAATCTAAGTCTGACTCGTAAAAATAATTGCTGAGCGTAAAGACGTTACTCTTTGGTCGACGGGAGCGCGTAAAAGAATGCCCGTCCCGTCCCGACGATGTCACAGAGGAAAACTATAATGGGGTGTGTCTAAGGACACGAGATCATCGGATTCGTCGAGGAAAGCCTTCGTTTAGGAAGTAAGGGAAATTGACGTTGCTGCTAATTGGTCAATCTCCATATCGGTGGTTAGAAAAAGATGTTAGCCGCCCTCGAGGGAAAGTTGCTAGTGGGAGACGCCGCTCGTTGAAAAATATGTCTCCCCTATCTTCCCGTAGTTGGGACAAAGACTGTTTGTCTGTTTGAAGGACTTTAGTTAACTAAACCTTAAGATTTATAACGGGCCCTCCAGCTAGCCGAACATGTACTGCGGAGACGCATCGACATCTGGCAATCATCTTACTCGAAGAATAGGGTCTGCGTGTGGCGAGCCACGGGACAGAAACCGTTGGAATGTTTACTGTCGCGTGTCGCCACGAATATTTCTTTTAAGGAGAGCTATAGAATTACTCCATACCTTTGTTAGGCAAAGCGTTTATCCCTTGACCGCGGCTACGTTGGGCGACAGACTGTCACCTCGAGCCAAAGCTCACCGTCACTAATCTAGAACAATTACAATCGGATTGAATAACTACAATTGTTCAATTACAGCTATAGTAGACTCTAGGTTAGAATGTTGCGGGATTATCTAAAATTCCAAAGGCTCCGGTGTTCTTTCATCTCCGACATATAATTATATAATGACTCATTGAAAACCAGCTTTCATTTTTTGTTGATAGTATGGTAAGAAAATGTGAAGTTCGAACGCTTGTAACGATTGCCTGAGTTGCGTCATCCTTGGTTTTAGGAAAAGATAGGGAAGTCACTGAAGGGTGTCGCGGCTTCGATGTCTTTCGTAGCTGCGACGCGGAGGCCTCTCGGTTGTTCTTTGAACAATCGTCAACGTGGACGAACGTCAAAGCGAAACCACGCGAATTCGGCATTTCCGATAATACGGAACTCTGTAAACGCGACTGCGTTGAATTCGTTCGATTAATTCCTAGCAGTATCTATAAACAGTGAACTTAAGGCCCCATACACAACTGCATACGCTAGGTTGTAAGAAATAATAGCTATATAAGTATGTAGCGGCGCATGAGTTAGAGAACGATGCAAATCGAGAGCGACTCATATTATTGTTTTGCCTCGTGACACTTACACAGTCTTGACGTACATGTAACGTCAACAAATATCTCCAACAGACTCAGGAAACCTGAACAGCCTTGCACACGACACCGACTCCCAAAACAAAGGAATATGAATTCGGCACATAGGCATAAGATAAACGAACATCTAGAAGGGCTGTGTCTTGATCGAGTCTTTCAGTCTTTCGGTAACGGTCAAATCGCACACTTGTAATCCTATTATAAAATAAAGGTACCTCGAACTCTGGTTCAAGAACCCAACATTTTTTTATTATTATTTTCCCATTATTTTTACGTGACATTTTGGCGATCCTGCCAGGATCCATTCGCTTCAGTGTAAACGAAGTTACGATTTCGGTCTACGGACATTATTGAAGATCGAAGGATTCGAACTACTTGTGTTATGAACTTTGCTGTCAATAATTTACCACGGTGGACCAAATTAACGGGGCCACTGTCAGCATAGAACAAATCAACAGAACGAGTTTGACACTCAAACGCATTTGAACGCGCCACAGAGGAAAACACCGCAAGGGAACCTCATTCTACGAACTTACGTATCAAGGTGAGAAAAGTCGGAATTCTTTTAAACAATATAGAACGCGAAAAGTTAGTTTCTCTAGTAACTCTAGCGAAGAGACAATATGAACAAGAAAGACACAAAAGCCGAGACAAGTTTACCCTCTACAAGTGGAGTTCAAAATAAAACGGGAACACTCGATTCCTCTACCAGAGCAATTTTAGACTTAATACAGAGACAGAACGAAGAATTTCGACAACAATTTAACGAAATAAAGAATGCTTTAAAATTAGCGAACGAAGAAAATAGAAAACGCGCTAACGAAATGGAAATATTAAGTAGAAACCTCTCTCGTGTTAAACTACCACAAATAAACGTAAAATCAACTGAATTCGGTTCTATGATGACTGACGATGACGATAATATATCAGTATTAAAACACGATACTAATCCACCTCCACCTATGCCACAAAAGCCACCAACATATGTCCAACCATCCAATTCAACAGCTGGAAACTCTGGAAATCTAAAAGCTGTTTAGTATCTCCGATACTAAACGGAGAAAACGATATAAGTGTAGAAGATTTTATTCGTGAAATAAAAGAAATGAGAATGATGTGTAGCGAACAAACGTTATTATTAAAAATGATCAAAATAGAGAAAATTGTAGGAAAAGCCGCAATGACAATCCGCAATATCCATATTAACGAATTCGAAACTCTGTACGAAGGATTAAGACGTAACGTAGCTACTCAAGCATCAGTAAGAGAACACCAAGATCAGTTAAGAGTGATAAAGCAAGGAATAACCGAAAGCGTGCAAAATTATAACATTAGATTTCGACGTGTTTTCAACAAACTTCAATACAGCATTACCAATGAATATAAAGACGAACTAACTCGATGAGCGATGAACGATCGACTATACATGGTTTCTGTGATTGACTATGTAAGAGGCCTTCGTTCAGAAATAGGACACGTGCTATTGGCTAATCCCCCCCCCCCCCAAACATCATCGATGCAGAAAAAAAGGCAATGGACGTGGAAAAATACTTTCGCGAAGACAACGCTCGCAGACGGATGACACGACAAACAACCACTCCACCATCTTATCGTAACCAGACGTCTCGTCCAGTAGGTAACCGCTTCACGATTACAAGTAACATGAATAACAAAACTCCACCCACACAAAACATTCTACCAAGAATGAATAATTTTACAAAGCTTGAAAATCGACCATTAAACGAAAGGCCACAAACGAAATGTTTCAAATGCGATCGATTGGGACACCTTGCCAATCAATGCCAAAATTTTCGAATACCGCCTCAAACAAAAGCCCCTCCAGGAATAAACCACATTCAAGAACAATCAGAATTAACAATGCTACCTCAGGAAGATTATCCACAATACGACTACAATTACCAAGACGACGAGGATTGCGATTTTTCGTTGACTCGGGAGCAGGAATCAACTTGCTTAAACGAGGATGCTACCCAGGAAGGACAATAATACCAGACACATAGAAATTCTCCATGGAACATTCCAAATACGAATCCAATTCCAAAATTAAACTAAATTTATTCAACAAAGAGATAGAATTTTCCTTAGTAGATGATAATTTCCCTATCATAGAAGACGGCATATTAGGCTTACCCGGTTTAAATCAATATCGATTCGAACTCTCCAATAAAACATTAAAATTAGATAATAATACTCTTCTGCTGCAGCAAGAACCACCCCTCGCATCGGGAGAAATCGTTCAAAAAATTGTATACTTCGACGGAAAGCCAACGCCAGTATGCTTTATCAATGGTGGTAAGTTTTCAGTCCAAATTTCTAACATTATTGAAAATATAAACACTGTAGATCAAATCTAAAAATTCAAATCTTTGATTCGACTATCGCACATAGAAAAACCTCTTAGAGAACCTATGTAGTATTTTCGTCTGTACCTACTTAAATTATATTTATCTTATTTTCCTTTAAGCATTCGTGAACGTAGTGGTAATGAACTTCAATGTGTTTAGAATTTTTTGTGAAATTTCCGTACTTTGCTATACTTATCACTCCAGAGTTATCGTCATAAATTTTTACAGGGTTATTGTCTAGATTTACATTGAAGACCTTCATAATTTCTCTAATAGACATTAATTCACTCACCGCTTCCGATAGAGCTACATACTCTGCATACGTCCAGGCTTTTGTCACACACCTTTGTTTTTTAGATTTCCAACCGATTACATTTCCATACAATTTAATTACATATCCAGAAGTAGATTTTCTATCTAAATGATCTCCTGCCCAATCAGCGTCCACATAACAATCTATCGTTTCACACTTTTCATTCCTTTTCTAATGTAACCTTAAATCTTTAATATTAAATATTTCAATATTTCGGTACAAATATTTCAATATTCGCAAAGCATATTTAAAATGTGTCTCGCTACAACAATCTTGAAATCTACTTAAGATAATTCACACTATAACTTATATTGGGTCTGGTATTTGTACTAATATACAGCAATGCGCCAATTAAATTCTTGTATCCAATGTCATTTCTATTTATCTCAGCGTTTTCAATTTTTAAATTTGTTTCCGTTGGTGTACAGTACAATTTGCTGTTTTGTAATTTATATTTGTTCGCTAATGATTCAATGTATTTCGTTTGGCTTAGTTTCATTTCATTTTTTATATAATCATACTCTATATTTATTCCAAAATATTCTTTTACTTCACTTAAATCTTTCATTTTAAATTTATCAGGTAATAGCTTCTTTACATTTTGTATCCTTTTTTTGTTTTTACTACAGATTAACAAATCGTCTACATATATTAGCAAATAAACAACATTTTCCCCCTCTCCATGAGTATATAGGCACAACTCTATGTTATTCTTCTTAAAATCCAATGTCGTCACATACCTATCAAAACACTCATACCAATCCCTCGGACTTTCTTTTAACCCATAAAGCGCTTTCGATAATTTACAAACTCTATTCGTTCCGTCCGCATATCCCTTTGGTTGATTTACATATACCTCCGAGGTTACTTCACCATTTAAAAAGGCAGTTTCTACATCCATTTGCTCAATTATTACTCCATTTTGACAACAATATGATAGCAATATCTTAAAGGTCTGATTACTCGCCACTGGAGAATATATGTCATCGGCTACGTTTCTTTGTTGAAATCCCCTTACCACTAATCTAGCCTTATACCTGTCCTCTGATTTTTTCGTGTAAACCCATTTTACATCTAATACTTCTTTGCCTTTTACCCTTTCTACCAATTTCCAAGTTTTATTCTTATAGAGACATTCTATTTCCTTATCCATAGCCTGTTTCCAAACTTCACTATTTTCACAACAAATCGCCTCCTCAAATGTGCAAAAGATATCTACTCTACAATAATTTGCGTGAATCTCACTACTGTTTTCCTTTTCTGGATACCTTACTGGAGTTTTCTTATTACGTGTAGATCTCCTAGGAATCTTTACGCTTTCAGAACTATTATCATTTTCATCTTCTCTACTTTCTAACTCTTCCTTATTCATGCTGTCCAATAAATAATTATCTTTACTATCATCGCTAACTGCATCGAATGAATTCTCCTCAAAACCGATACATTTTTTGTCTGTTTCTACGACCTCTACATGTCGCTACTGTTATTTTTACACCTAATAGGACTCTCTAACCTACTTCACTATATCCTAACAGAATTCCCATATCTGCCTTCTTATCCCATTTGGAAACTCTTTTTTGTTCTGGCCTTCTTACAAAAACTTTACTTCCATATAGATGTAGATTTTTAACACTTGGTTTTCTCCCGAAGAATATTTCAAAAGGTGTCTTTCTTTCTATAGTATTCGCTAATATTCGATTTTTCAAGTATGCCGCTGTACAAACTATTTCCGGCCAGTACCTTTTATGTACTTTCGCTTCCGCTAACAAGCAACGCGCCATGTCCATCACTGTTCTATTATACCTTTCCGCTGTCCCGTTTAATTCATGTACGTATGTTGGGCAATTATTTATTCTTATACCTTTATCCCTAGCAAATTTATAAATTCGATTATTTAAATATTCTTTACCATTATCGCATCTTAATATTTTTAACCTCTTGCCCGTTAAATTTTCGGCTTCATTTACGAACTGTACGAAAGAATCAAAGACCTCATCTTTTGATTTTATACAATAGATCCTAGCTATTTTACTATAATCATCGATAAATGAAATGAAATATTTTTCTCCATTGAATCCGGTAGTCTTAAAGGGACCACATACGTCCGTATGAATAATTTCCATTATTTCCCTAGCCTTAGTTCGATTATTTTTGAAAGGTAAGTTATGCATTTTGCTTTCTATACACACCCTACATTTCAAAAGTTCCTTTTCAAATTCATTCGGTATGCCAGTCACTAGCTGCTCTTTACCCAAAATCTCTAAATATTTAAAATTTACGTGTCCTAGCATCCTATGCCATCTTTCCTTTTTACTCATACCACTACGTTCGGCGCTGTTTACTAAGTGCTTCTTCCCTTTCAATATACTTTTTATTCTATATGTCCCATTCTCTTTGAACTGAGCTGTAAGTATATTATCCTCATCTATTACTTTCGCAATATTTCCTTTGGAAATAACCGTATTCTTATCGTCTGCTGGTTTACCTAAACTAATCAAATTTGCGGACATTTCTTTCGCGTAAAATACTTTCCTCATATTTATTTTATTTTGTTTTCCGAATGCTTCAAAATAACTTATAACATTCCCAACTTTTGTCGCTTTTATCGGTCTATTATCGCCTAAATATATATTTACCGGTTCTTTTAGGTCGATAGATTTATCGAAATAATTTATATTATTAATTATGTGATCGGTACAACCGCTATCTAATAGCCACACTATTTCGTTCTTACTTATTTCATTCGTCTCACTGCTGTTTGCTGCGTGCGCCGTTGCTGTCCATATGCCTGCTCTTGAGTTTCCATGCTCGCCCGTGCCGGTTCTTGATTGATGATGAAAGTTTCCACGTCCTCTGCTCGTATTGCCTTTGTTCTCTCTTCCTCTGTTTCGACCAGGTGTTGGCCCATGCCAATAGCCGTTACTGCTTCCCGCTTGGACGCCATTTTGACACTCTCTCGCAAAGTGTCCTAATCTTCCACATCCTTAAGCATCCTTCCTTTTTTGCAGAAAAGGCGTTGGTTTGCCTTTCTCCTCGATTGGATTTATTTTTCTTCTCTGCTATCTCTATTTTATTTTTTACATACGCTACCGTTTGATCCTCTTCTTTCAATGCGTCTATTATGTCCGCTATGTAGCTGTATTCTTCGGGTAACGTATTCAGCATGTAATTCAGCTTTTCCCTCTCACTTACTTGTGCGTCCGCACTTTTTAATTCATTTATTAATTTTTCGAAATCGTTAAAGAATGATGCTGAATCACTGTAGTTCTCCAGTCTTATGTTTTCCAATCTCCTTCTGCATACGATCTGCAGTGCCGTCGACTCTTTCAAGTACATTTCATCGAACCTTTTTATTATATCATACGCCGTTTTTCCTTCCCTAACATACTCCAATTGTCTGTTCGATATTGCACTATAAATTATATTTATCGCCTTCAAATCCTTTTTGTCCCAGTCTTCATCGTCTCTTTCGTTCTTCATTCTAGTTGTAACAACCTCGCATTCCTTATATTTGAGAAACATCGTGATTCTTTGCTTCCACATTCCATAATCCTCACCATCGAATATAGGTATCATGATTTCCGATCTCTCCATTTTAATTGATTCTTCTTTTTTTTTCTTTTCTTACTCAAGCGTTCCTACGTGCTCGAAGTATATTTTTTTTCTCTGAAAGTTTTTTTTTCTTTACTGAAAACTCACTCGCAAGATCGTAACCACGCACTAAATATCTTGCAAAACTAGTAACCACGCTCTGCTACCATGTTAAGGAAATTCGAGGATTTGGGAATACAAATAATTGACTATATTTCCCACACAACAGTTATACATCTATATTACTCTCTGAAGAACGTCTTGCACGCACGCTGGTCGCCAACCGACTATCCTAGATTCTTCTAACATCTGGCAACAGTCTTTTGTCTCCACTAAGACCTTGACGCCCTCTAACCCTTACACACACACTCTCATGTACAGTGTAAATGTATCACTTCCCTAACAAATAAGTATGTTATTTCGTTACCACTTATCTCGTTCATCTCGCTGCTGTGTGCTGCGTGCGCTGTTGCCATCCATATGCCTGCTCCTGAGTTGCCATATTCGCTCGTGCCGGCTGCTGATTGACGATGGAAGTTTCCACGCCCCCTGTTCGTATTGCCTTTGTTTCCTCTTCCTCTGCTGCGACCACGTGTTGACCCACGCCGATAACTGTTACTGCTTCCCGCTTGGACGCCATTTTGACACTCTCATGCAAAATATCCCACTCTTCCACATTTGAAGCATCCTTCCTTTTTTGCAGCAAAGGCATTAGTTTTCATTTCTCCTCGATTAGACTTATCTTTCTTTTCCGCTATTTCTATTTTATTCTTCACGCACGCTACCGTTTGTTTCTCTTCTTTCACTGCATCTATTATATCCGCTATGTAGCTATACTCTTCGGGTAACGTATTGTTTTCGCACGTTCGCTGGGAGACGCGATCTCGAAGAAGCGCGCCAACGGGAGTCGTAAATTCCCGTTACGATTTGCTAATCGACGCCGCGAATCGCTCGATCCCTTATTTCGTTTAGGATAATAAGGGTAGTTAAATGAAGGATAACGCTGTTGCTAACAGGTTATTATATATTTTCACAAACCAACAACTTCGGTGTAACACAAAATGAATATTTGTTATGAGATGACTACGAATGAGTGCGACCTGAGTCTCTAGACGGATTATCGCGTATACTGATGGATTTGTCGACTCATTGTATTCGAATTGCTGACCGCTTGACGAGATGCTTGATTGAGACTGACTGATCTTCGGGTGTAAACCCGGTCGAAGGATGTTGACTGTTCGAAGGATGTAAAGTCAGTGATGTTCGGAGACGATGCTGTGGCGGAGGAAAGCTAAGGATGGGTGTGTCTAGCGCACGGGACCATCGGATTTGTTGGTGACGATTTTGACTAAGGGAGTGAGGGAAATAGTCTTCGTTGTTAATTGGTTAAACGAAGGGTCTTAACCGCCCTCGAGAGAAAGTGGTTCGTGGGAGGAAAGTTGCATCATACGTGAGAAAAACCAACTTTCCCTTGTCAAGCCGTAGTAGACAAAGGTCTTTAGAAATGCTTTGGAAACAGACGTTTGTTCAGTTTGAAGGACCTCGACTAGGAAATTCCTAAGATTTATGGAAGATACTTGAGACTATTGAGGGTACGCAGTGAGTATCCGAAGACATCTGGTTGCCATCTTGCCCGCGGTGTGTGGCCTGGGCTAGGTAGAGTTACGCGACGTAACACGTATTTATCATGTAATTCAGCTTTTCCCTCTCACTCACTTTTGCGCCTGCACCTTTTAATTCATTTATTAATTTTTCAAGATCGCTAAAAAACGATGCTGAATCACTGTATTTATCAAGACTTATCTTCTCCAATCTCCTTCTGCACACGATCTAGTGCCGTCGATTCTTTCAAGTACACTTCGTCGAACTTTTTCATTATTTCATACGCTGTTTTTTCTTCCCTAATATATTCTAATTGTCTATTTGAGAAGGCACTGTAAATTATATTTATCGCCTTCAGATCCTTTTTATCCCAGTCTGGATTGTCTGTTTCAGTCTTCACTCTAGTTATAACAATATCACATTCTTTATATCTCAGAAACATTGTTATTCTTTTCTTCCACATACCGTAACCCTCACCATCGAATATCGATAGCATAATTTCCGATCTCTCCATTTTAATTGATTTCCTATTCTTTACTCAAGCGTTCCTACGTGCTTGAAGTATTTTTTCTTTTATTTTATATTCTTTGAACGTTTCTTCCCTTACTAAACTCGCAAGACTAAAAACCACGCACTAAATAGCTTGCAAAACTAGTAACCACGCTCTGCTACCATGTTAAGGTATAGAGAGGATTCGAAAATACAAATAGTTTACTTTATTTCGCACACAACAGCTATACATATATATATTACACTCTGAAGACTTCGATAACCTTCTTGCACGCACGCTTGTTGTCAACCACCTCCTCTAGATTCTCCTAACAGCCTCCAATCGTCTTTTGTCTCTACTGAGACCTGGACGCCCTCTGACGCTTACACACACATTCACGTGTACAGTGTAAATGTATCATCTACGTAACAAGATCATCAACGTAAAATCCTACCGTCCTCCCGAACATCATAAAACCGAAATAAATAAACAGATGACTGAAATGTTAAACAAAGAGATTATAGAACCCTCCGACTCTCCCTATAACTCTCCTGTCTGGGTCGTTCCAAAGAAAATCGACGCATCAGGGAAACAAAAGTGGCGAGTAGTGATTGACTTTAGGAAGTTAAACGAACTAACAGACCAAGACGCGTATCCACTACCTGACATTAACGATATACTATCACAGCTAGGAAATAAGAAATATTTCTCCTCTTTAGACTTATCCTCAGGGTTCCATCAAATACCCATGGACGAGAATTCAAAGAAATACACTACATTTAGCACACCATAAGAACACTTCCACTATAATAGAATGCCATTCGGGCTCAAGAACGCACCTGCTACCTTTCAAAGAATGATGGATACCACGTTAAGAGGTTTGATTAACAATCATTGTTTCGTTTATCTCGATGATATCATTATATTCGGGCAATCGATGGAAGAACATACTAAAAACTTAGTCATTATATTCCAAAGACTCGGGAAAGTAGGTCTAAGAATACAACCAGATAAATGTGAATTCTTAAAGCCCGAATTAGAATATCTAGGACATGTAGTGACAGCAGATGGAGTAAAACCTAACCCTAAAAAGATAGAAGCAGTAAAGAATTTCAAACTACCAAAAAATCCTACAGATGTAAAATCATTCCTTGGGCTAGCTGGATACTATAGAAAATTTATTAGAAACTTCTCTAAAATTGCCAAACCTCAATCTATTTTTAAAGAAGGACATTTAGTATTAATTCATAACGATCATAAAGAACACAAGATAGATACTGAATGGCCAGGGCCATACACCATTGAAAAAGTGAAAAACCCCTTATTATGAAATAATAGTAAATCACTCGATTAGGAAAATACATGGTAACCGTATTAAACCTTACTTTCCAGGACGATCTTCACCTTCTTCATAGTTAGCTAAGCTAAACGTTATACCCCTTAATGGTAGTTCTATATATCAAGAAAAATTAGCTCATGCATACTTATATAGCGAATCCGTAAACGTAATTATAGGTTTAGACATTAAGGATATATATGCAAAACTCAGCGAAATTAAAAGATTTAGACTAATGTTAACAGAACATTTTAAAAGTGAATGCCCGTATTCCAATGAAATGATTACACGCGCTCGCAAAAGAAATTTAGACAATGTAATCATGCATATTAAATTTATGACACACACTTGTTACCGAAGAGGCTCATTGAATTTTGTTGGATCCATTTCTAGAAGTCTATTTGTAACTCTGGATAACGATAATTTAGAATTAATGAATAAAAATATAGATAAATTTTTTGATGAAAACAATAACTTAAAAACCAATATAACTTACAAAACAAATTTCAAAACTATAGCTTTACCCTTAACTGACAGTCTAGAAGAAATCCTAACAAAAATTGAAAACGCTCCAAAAATCATTAATAATGTATAATCGTATAGAATGCACCTCAATCAAATTTCCAACGAAGTAAACTCTCTTAATTATGAACATAGAATTAGAAGTCTTAAGAAATAGGAACTAAGTGTCTTATAAATTATTAGTTATATTGATCTAGCATTACTAGGAACATATGTATATTTAACAAAATAGGATTATTCGATATTATAAGCAAATGCCTACCTTCCAAATTATGTATTCGCGTATTATGTTGTAAAACCAAAGAAAAAAAAAGACACAGGTATAAGCAATATCTCTAGACCAATAGAGCGCACCTTTAAACACATATTCCACACCTGAAATACAACCATTACGAGAATTACCTGAAGACACCAATTCAGTCATCCTCGAAGCAAGGCATGTAAGATTCCAAAAGGGCATACAAAAGGAGGCACTACACCGAAAATAAGAGTCTGGAGGACCAGCCGCACTCTAACACTGGGGGAATGTAACGTCAACAAATATGTCCAACCGACTCAGGAAACCTGAACCGCCTTGCACACGACACCGACTCCCAAAATAAAGGATTATGAATTCGGCACGTAGGCATAAGATAAACGAACATCTAGAAGGGCTGGTTCTTGATCGAGGCTTCAGTCTTTCGGTAACAGTTTAATCGCACACTTGTAATCCTATTATAGAATAGAGGTATCTCGAACTCTGGTTCAAGAACCCAACATTTTTTTATTATTATTTTCCCATTACTTTTACGTGACAAGCAAAGCGTAACGATAAACAAACTCCGGGCAAAACAATGTTGCCGCTGCGTGCAATCGTCAACCGAGGTTGAATTTAAAGTTTTCGATACTCCCCCGAGTATAAATAAAAGAACACGATCGTTAAGACAGTTAGTATCGAACATTCTTATAGCGAATTAATATCGAACGAACGTAAGCATTACCTTGTATACACATATCGAGCAACACTAAGCGAACGACGACTAATTCTGTACTGCAAATAATTTTAAATACATTTGACTACACTAAGTATCAACTCGTCTGGTCATTAATCAACAACGCGTTTAATCGTCCTCCACATACATGTTGTATAAGCTACTATGTGTATATTTATTTATGTTTCCCATAGTACAGACGTATTCCTTATTTTATTGTAGCTGTGTAATTTCAGTAGTCTTGCATAAAGGACATCTGTTTTGTTGCAATTGTATCAGCTATTAATTGTAATACTTGAAGCGTTTGTATCTAATCGTCATGCATCTGTGGTGGCACTCGACCATGGAACTTTCCAACGGCTTCGCGACACAAAGCGCTATACCTTCAAAGCGTAAGGCCGACACGCCTAATGTACCATTGATATCCCTACAGTTCTTTCGCCGAATATTCGGAAGAATGCATACGCGGCAACCGTTGCGGACATCTAATAAACGCGTGCGTAGTGGAGATATCGAGGGGCAACAAAGAAAAGAATCCATTTGGTTTCGAATCAAAGATTCATTCTGCCCCGAGCTGCGGAGTGCGAAAGGTTAAGCGTCATAGCGAAGCAAACACAATTAGAGATACGTGATTATTGACTCTTGATAGTTAATCGTTAATCGTTAATCGTTGTTCATCGTTAATCGTTAATTGTTTTTGATCGTTCATCGTTAATCGTTAATTGTTGTTGACAGTTAATCGTTAGTCGTTAATTGTTGATCATAAATTGTTGACTGTTGATTGTTAATAATTTAATTAACTTTTTTGTTGAACATCAAGAGTATTTCTTGTGGGCACCTTCACCCACTATCCACCTCACATCGTTATTCTACATACGGAAGGCAAGATTGATATCAAGTTCGAAGGACAGACCGCAGAAGTCTGGTCTCTGCTATTACCACGAGACCTTTCGAGACCGCGCAAGGAAGTGCCGGGCCCCTTGCAACTGGACCCAGTGAAACGAGACCAGCCGTCCGTAAACGCGGCATGTGGCGATGGCTTTAGTATCCCATCGCATTTTCGTGACGGACAGGGCACCAAGGATCTCTTTTCTTGTGAACACCGGTGTCAATATAAACGTATACTCGTGCAACAAACTACGCGGATCCGCGAACAAAGATACGTACGAGCTGTTCGCGGCGAATCGAGTGGTCGAAGCAAACCGAAAACGCCTTTCGCGAGTCAAAACGCATCGTCTCTGACGCCACAATGTTAGTGTCACGACCGGCATACTTCAAATCCGATGGACTGACGATGGAGATAAAGATGTGGCGGCACTCGGCGACAATCGGCGGCAATATCGCTGAAGTGTCTAATGAACCATCAACATCCCAACGGTCCTTCCGCCGAAGGTTCTAGAAGAAAGAGCACGTGGCAACGGTCGCGGACGCCTAGCAAATGCAAATGCATGGTGGGGATGTTGAGGGATGACAAAAGAAAGTAATCGGATTCGATCGAAAGTCAAATCATAAGAGCTTCAGTCTTGGAAAGTCACGCCTAGAGTTTGGAAGTGGATTGTAAAGTGAATTGTTGTTAGAAAAAAAATAAAGTTTCTTTTTTTTATTTACACCTCAAATTTCTTTTTTTATTTTGTTATTTTACGTGACATTAGCGCATTCGGTATCGGCAACAGCGCGTGAACGACAAATGGCAGCCGCTAGGATTCGTTACAAAATCTTTGTCTCCCGTGCGATTAATTCTGTATTTAGAATAATTTTAAATATATTTGACAATATCAAGTATCAACTCGTCACGTCATTATTTAAATCATCCACCACAAATCCAAAAACAGAATAAGGAAAACAGAGAAACGAACAAATAGAAAATTAAGTTGCTAACATGTTTTTCTATAATAATATTTTAACATCAATATTGTAATACGCAATGTGTTACGCCGCCTAAAACATCTGCACGCCAGCCCGCGCGACCGGACAACAACCGACCTGCGTAACGTCACTTCGACCCTCAATAAACCTAAGGACCCACCATAACTTTCACTTCCCTGTATTGTTTCGCCATGTGTCTTCAATCCGTTTGTCTTGAAGAATTTCTAAAGCTTAAAAATATTCTCGAAACACAGTCGGTTTTTAGAGAGGTCCTTGGGTTTATTAGTCGCACTTAAAACACGGAGAAAGCGGGTATGCACCCATTAGGAAAATCCGAATAGCCCTGTAATAAAACAAGCTAGGTTTTTCTCACGCACACAGTCATCTATCCACCACGATGGTAGGAGACTCGATACTCATCCCTTCGAGCAGTAGTGCAGGTCATGACCAATCGACACCGCGCTTCGTGGCCCTCACTTTTTCTAACGAAAGTGGGAACAACGAATCCGCGTTCTTTAGGCACAGGGGCACACCCACACCGAACTTTTCTTCCGTATTAGAAAAAGAGCGACAGACAGTCTAAAAACTAACGCCTAACGCGGCAGTCTACACATAGCGCGAGAGTCGCATACTTCACGCAAATCTTTTGTCGGTTCTCGGTGTTGTCGAACACACATCTTCTCTCCTAAATATATTATAGTGCTAAGTCCATTAATACATTAATTTCCATTATAAGAGCCCTGCTCTAGCGTACATATCTATCGCATCTTCATGCGACAAGTTGTTAACTATTTATTTCTCTACGTCAGTGTAATCTAAGTGTTGGAAATATATAATTTATAATTCTGTGAATCACAGTGTTATACAAACTCAATCACCCCTATTATCTCAACGGAAATCAGGGGATCGATCAATTCGTGGTGTCGATTGTTATAATCGTAACGGGGATTTACGACCCCCGTTGACGTCTCTCCTCGCGATTACGTCTCCCCGCAATTGGTCGAAATTTACACAATGTGAAAATGAAAAAATTGGAAGCAACCGAACTACGGATGAAACTAAATCACTTCGCTGCTTGTAAAGATAACTTTTAGTGTTATAAACATAAGTCAAGTAGCAAAGAGCATAAATTGAATTTACCCAAACTCTTCTTGAAATCTGACAAAATGATTCTTTATTTTGTCAAAAAAATCTTTACGTATTTTCCATTCCCATTCGTCGCTTTTTTCAGTGGCGTGTTTATCGCTACGTCGAAACTCCGTCGGGTAGCAGTTAATTTCATTTAAAGTAGAAAACTATTCAGAAACGTGTATACGTTACACAGCAACAAACCAGTCGCCCTGTTATTACCTCGTTCTCAACAGTTCAAATTTCAGGGACAACCGACTACTTAGTATCGACCCAGTACGTCATATTTACTCGCCAAAAGAATTGTAAACGAAAATTGTAACCAGACGTGCCGTTAGTAACTACCATTTTTCGCGAAACTTCTTTTTCATTTGGCGGAAATTTAAACAAACCCCGAAACACCGTGGCGTTTTGCAACTGTCTTTAATCCTTTAAGATAAAAAAGATTGACGCAAAATTTTGACGGGATGAAATTTCACGATATATTCAGGTGAAACGATGCGAAATTAGAGCGAAGCTTATAATGGGAATATAGTTTGCTTGTCTGTTGTCATAAAATGAGATATGCAGAATATATTAAAAAATAGAGTATATGTAATACGAAACTTTATATTATTCATGTTATTATGGACAAAATATCACAATATGTTCATATATTTAAATCTCCTCCGAAAAAGATTATTGTATGTAGAACACAGTTTAACTGTATTTTGAATTCTTGTTTATCAGATCACAATTGATAAGTTGATATTAGGATGATTATCCTCATTTGAAACAATTTTGTGACTGTTACTTGTCAATATACTTTATATCTTATGTACATTTTAAATATAGTACGCAAACTCGAAGTTGCAAGGAACATTAATAAAAACTCAATATTTCAATAACGCCTTTCATGATTATAATTAAATATTTTTTCAAAATGTCGTATCAGTGTTACATCTAGCACCCCCTCCCCCACACACAAAAGTTTACCAATTTATAATATATGTACTAGTAGATTGACAAGTTACGATTTACAGGTTATATAGAATTCTATTTTATGATTTTATAATTTTTCGTTAAATACAATAATCAAATAACTTGCAAATAGTAAAATTTCATTTGTTTTATCGTCAAACTTGTGCAAGGGAACATATTAATGCTGGTAACTTTAGTGACTTGCAAAATTTCAATAGTGCAAGACAGGCCAGATATTCAATTGCAATTGGTTGCTATCCATATTTTCATCGGTCTTACAATAACCTTATGTTATCAATTATGAATTAAAAAGTTAATGAAATCACAACTCACCCAAGGCCAATGGGTATGACTTCTTTTCGAAGATCGATTGAAATCTCGAGTTTGTTGTTTGAGACATTCAGTTACCACAAGACAAAAACACCACTCCATTACAGCCGACGTAAACAAAACATGACAGATTCTTCCAATTCTCGGACAACAAACATAGGCATACATACTGTTTTAAAGTCACAGTCTGTCGTTGAACTTTCGCCAAGTAACTTGATACGCACATATACACGTCCCTCGAAATCAGTTTTCGACGAAAATACATACGTGACATGTTATGTTGCAACCGAACGTGAATTTCTCGCGGGAAATAGCCTGATATCGTTTATTTATGCGTCTCTCAAATACGAATTTTACTATACACTTCGTTTAAGACACGCCATTTTGCAAAACGATTATCGAAAGATTACTGCTTACATCGAGATCGAGAATAGATTCGCAGGAAGCTGGATGCCGCGATTTCTTCCCGCGCTTTACTTTCTTCCGAAGTTGTGATTGGTTGATTTCCTGCTGCCATATTCGGTTTCGCCGAGAATCGTGAACACGTACGCTGGAAGCAATGCGGGGTAATTATTTAATTTATTTCATAATATTATTTAACATATATCGTGAAAAGTTCTGAATATTCGGATTCTTCTGTTATCGTTTCATCGTATGTTAGCATTATCAGCTCTCGATATCGAATTGGCAAACAGAATTTTTCTCATACAAAGTAAGTCACATTAAGTATATGTATATGTATAGTCGAAGCAATGCAATTAAAAATTTTTCCATTTTAATTGCTATTATTTATCACAGACATTTTACCGAGCATTCATTTTATAAATCTTATACATACATATATATATATATATATATATATATATATATCGGGTTTACATTAGAATTAGGGTTAGGGGCGTGAAACGAATCTTCGTTTGGGTTACACGTTGTCGTTATGCAATGGAGAAGACATTGACTAGTGCAAATACGATTATTATAGAACCGGACAAGTAACCGCGGTAGTTAGGTGCTCGAGATACTAATGACAATGATCCTAGGTTCAATAACGAATCCGCGGTCAACGGGATGACAACAGAACGTACTCACAAAGTCTAAGTCTGAGAATAATCACTGATCGCGAAGGCGTTACTCTTGGATCGATGAGATCGCGAGCGAGAAAGCCTTTCCCGTCCCGATGATGCCACACAGGAAAACTATAACGGGGTGTGTCTAAGGATACGAGATCATCGGATTCGTCGAGAAAAGCCTTCGTTCAGAAAGTGTTGCTGCTAATTGGTTAATCTCCATATCGGTGGTTAGAAAAGGATGCTAGCCGCCCTCGAGGGAAAGTTGCTAGTGGGAGACGCCGCTCGTTGAAAAATATGTCTTCCCTATCTTCCCGTAGTTGGGACAAAGACTGTTTGTCTGTTTGAAGGACTTTAGTTAACTAAACCTTAAGATTTATAACGGGCCCTCGGGCTAGCCGAACATGTACTGCGGAGACGCATCGACATCTGGCAATCATCTTACTCGAAGAATAGGGTCTGCACGTGGCGAGCCACGGGACAGAAACCGTTGGAATGTTTACTGTCGCGTGTCGCCACAAATATTTCTTTTAAGGAGAGCTATAGAATTACTTCATACCTTTGTTAGGCAAAGCGTTCATCCCGTGACCGCGGCTACGTTCGGCGACTGACTGTCGCCTCGAACCCAAGCTCATTATCACAATTCTCGAATAATTACAATCGGGTTGAATAACTACAATTGTTCAATTACAGCTATAGTAGACTCTAGGTTACAATGTTGCGGGATTATCCAAAATTCCAAAGGCTCCGGTGTTCTTTCATCTCCGACACGGCCATCCTGACTATCACACGTCCTCGTGTGTAACTAAAATATCGTATTTCTTACATTAGATTCGATACAACTGACATTATTTGCGATTTAACTAAATGTCCAAGTAAGTCAAGGGTCCAGTGCAATAACAAAGTTTCGTTCGGAGGTTTGACAACAGAAAAATAAAAGAGAATAGGAATTTGTAATGTTATAATTTGTATTCAAAGTGTTAGGTGCGTTCTGTGAGTCGCCAGCCAGACCGTAATGACACAACAGATCATTTTCGATTTCGTACACCGGTGAACCTCAGTTTGTTGGATCATATTGCCACGTTGGGTGCATTACACCCAGAAAGCACGTAAGCCCACTCAACGGGTTACAACAAAAGCACGTAACCCCACTCAACGGGTTACAACAAAAGCACGTAACCCCACTCAACGGGTTACAACAAAAAGCACATCAACCCACTCAACGGGTTACAACAAAAACACATCAACCCTCTCAACGGGTTACAACAAAAACACATCAACCCACTCAACGGGTTACAACAAAAACACATCAACCCACTCAACGGGTTACAACAAAAACACATCAACCCACTCAACGGGTTACAACAAAAACACATCAACCCACTCAACGGGTTACAACAAAAACACATCAACCCACTCAACGGGTTACAACAAAAACACATCAACCCACTCAACGGGTTACAACAAAAGCACATAAAACCACTCGGTGTATTACTATGACCACAACGCAGTGTTAATGATCCTCTGAGGTCAGTGTACTTGCATCGTTATTATCACCGCCGTTGTCATCACCGCAGACGTCTAACTCAGCAGGGACGCAACCTTCTGGCATTTTTCTCAGTCTGTCGTGTCTGTCCTTATATGATCGTTTGCCGTCTAAGGTTTTTAGGGTATATCTATCTCCTTCCAAAATCTCGGCTATTACGAATGGACCCCTGAATTTCGGATCTAACTTCGTCTGGTTTCTTTCCTCGTTTTTACGTAACACGAAATCGCCAAGGTTGAACCTAACTATTTTAGCTTTGTTTTTGTCGAACCTATCCTTATCGTATTTGGCGCAGTGATACATCGAGCATTTTCGACGATCGCATTTGCGTCTAAGTTAGTTTCGCTTAGTAAGGAGTTATCCCGGTGATCGTGGATTCGTTTGAACTCAAACATTGCTAATAGTATTATTTAATTTAATTATTCGTAGATCGTATTATTCATTAGGCTTAGTGTTTGTTAGACTTATTATTAGTTGTACTTATTATTTGTTAAGCTTAGTGATAGACCTGTATATATGTCTAAATAAAATCTCGGCTTTGTGAAACGATGGCTAGTCCACACGAAGAGTCGTCGCGCGCCCAAAATTCGAATCGTGACCCGACATATATATATATATATATATATATATATATATATATATATATATATATATATATATATATATATATATATATATATACAAGATATATATACAAGAAAGAAGATACAAGAAAGAAGATACAAGAAAGAAGGAATATTATATTAGCGGCATTTTTGTAGCCATTATATAGGGTTTCGATCGCATAATTAATCAGTATCAACTTACCAGTCTTTAACGGAAGGACAAAAAGAAGAGCAGACGACACACAGACCGCAATCATGATCATTTTCAAGTAGAATCTCAAACTGCCGTACATCTTAGAAAACTTCGTTAGTCGTAAGGGATCAAAGGATGATGTCCGCGCTAGGGAAAATAGATGAGAAGCGGCTATTTCAACAACCACCGTGTAGGTACTGCACTAGCCAGAAGTATCTGCGACAGAAATCAGAATACACTCGTTTTCGCATGGTTGGATCAATTTCGCGTGGGACTAACCTGATTGAACCTAACGCGGGATAATTGCTCAACTCACGACTTTAACCAGCCCGCTTGATTCTCTGTAAATGCTTGAAATTGACGCTTGGATTCTTTCCAGATTAACTAGCTTTGCCCCTCCCTCCCTTTATCTATTTTCTTAGATCGACTTAGACTGCCACAATATATTATCTTTCTTCTTTTCTTTCCTTTTCTTTCCTTTTGATCTTTTAAAGCCCTAAATCGCTGGCTATTTTGTATACTATATATTTTGTACACTCAATTACTCTGTAAGTCATAAGTACATATGTTTTACAACGTTATTTGTCATATTTCAGTTAAACCCCAGAAAAGCCAGAAATATATTTTCAGCATGTTTTAACGCGCCCCTGGCAAAGATCTCAAAAACGAGTTGCGGCACAATTTAAAGCGACAAATAGCATCGCGTGTCTCGTTGTGGTAACACACGGTTCGCCAGTTTTTTTTTTTTTTGATATCGGTGACTGCCATATTCTCTTGAGTTTCCAAATCGTAAAGAATCTTTCCCCAGGGATTGGTCAACTGTGTATGTCCCCATGCGACGTAACTTGCTTAAGGAACACGAGCCGGTGATATGCAGGCAACGTATAATTGATTATCATTCGCTCTGAAACGCTGAAGTAATGACCAGTGCAGTGGTCCAGTGGTCATATTGAATGCCGCTGGATATATCAGCATTTGGCAACCTAACCCAGAGAAGCAGGAAATATGAAGCTACCGAATACCAATTAACTTCGTAGTTGCACGGTTCACATTCCATCATTTCTGAATATGCGAGGACAGTCCTCTTATTGTGCTTTTAATTCTTTTATTTGTTTCATTTTCAGCAAATATACTGGTTTTTTTAAATTAAGCTTCTGTTTATACAGAGTTACAGATTATATTAATTTTATATAGAATATATTTAAGAAAGATATTTAATTTTTTGCTAGTTAAGTATTGATCGATTAAGTTACTGTACCTTTGTTCCGATAAATGCGTGCCATTTCCTCGAATCTAATATCATAGCAAATGCCAATACCTATTTTGCAGCCCTTCACATCGAACGTCGTTAGGGAGTTACCAGGACTGAGTGAATCACTCTCTCGAAAAGTAATCTTATTAGGAATGTCGATGTCGAATAGATGTACCTAATAACATAAAAATGTAGTCGCTAATTCTATTGCTGCAACTTTTGTAATTTAATATCAAAGTTACCAACTCCTAAACTTTAATTATTTTTTATTTAATAACTGACAGCGTTTTTATCACTTTCTTTTATTAAAAAATCTTATCATTTAATAATGTTTAAAAAGGAGAAAAAATAAGTATAATAATATTTTAAGTATTTGAAAAATTTATACAACACAAACACATTACAACAAAAATGGGCGTTTCCCGTATCATAACGTATTTTATAAACCGTAAATTATAGAATTGGTTATAGTATACGTATGTACATATGTATATTCCTAAATTATTCCTAGATAGAGTCACTTTCTTCGCCCCAATATTTTCAAATTCAAAGCCATAAAGGAATATATTACTTACCTTTCGGTGTTTTGCTATCAAAGTTCCATCGGGACCCCAAATAGTACAGGTATTGTACAATTTATCGCCCTCTATTTCAGGCATCGTACCACCAACTACATAGATGTTGTTTTCTTTAGCTGCGTTCGATGAAGCAACGCTCGTTTCACCATCAGGAATACTCTCGGCGTATTTTGGAAAGTACTCTGCGTTACAATATTTCAATTAATGAAATGTCTTTTGTTCCAACCATAAATTAAATTGAAATGTTTGTCAGTTTTTTATTTTTTAAATTATTAAAATAACTAAGTTTTATATTTCGACTTAATTAAATATGCAATTACTTAGCTAATAGTATATATAATAAATTGTTTCTACAGGTTCAAAATGAAAAATGAATATTTAGAAATATTTAATTACGACAATGCTATTTGTGTTAGCATCAGTGGCTTGTTACTCAACGACTTTGCTAGTACTTTTTGAAACATAAAGTTAGTTTTCAATTAACACTTATACTAGAGACGGAATTATAAATGCAAAATAATTGATAATACTAATTTATAAGTACCTAATTATTAGTATCTTCAAAAATATATTTATACAAAAATCACGATAATCATGAAAATGGGGAAATCCTATATTCTCGAATCAATTCACAATTTATTTTGTATATTAATTAGATTCCGCGCTCATCAGTACGTACTCACTGGCGAGATCGAGAAAATGTATCGGCAATTCCTCGTACGACCAGAGGATCGGAAATATCAAAGGATATTATGGCGCAGCGCGAGTGGAGAAACAGAAACATATGAGCTTAACACCGTAATACTCTTATCATAGAAATAGAAGCAGTCCTCAATTCCCGCCCGCTAACTCCTATCTCCACCGATCCAAATGATCTCCTAGCCCTCACTCCCGGACATTTCCTCATTGGCGATTCATTAATGTGCTTACGTGATCGAGATTTCAGAGACATTCCATCGAACCGACTCTCCAAATGGCAGCATATCCAACAGCTTAAACAACATTTTTGGAACCGCTGGCATAAGGAGTATTTGAACGAGCTAACCAACCGCAATAAATGGAGCAAGGGTGGACACAGCATCCAAAAGGGCACAATCGTCATCCTCAGAGAGGACAACGTTCCCTCCATGCATTGGCCTCTGGGCCGAGTTCATCCAGGCGCCGATGGTGTTGTCACGTAAAATAACAAAATAAAAAAGGAATTTGAGGTAAAAAATAAAAAAAAGAAAACTTTATTTTTTTTCTAACATCAATACACTTTACAATCTACTTCCGAACTCTGGGCGTGACTTTTTAAGACTGACTCTTATGATTTTACTTTCGATCGGATCCGATTACTTTCTTTTGTCATCCCTCAACATCCCCACCGTCCATGCATTTGCTAGGCGTCCGCGACCGTTGCCACGTGCTCTTTCTTCTAGAACCTTCGGTGGAAGGACCGTTGGGATGTTGATGGTTCATTAGGCACTTCAGCGATATACATTGTCGCCGAGTGCTTTATCTCTATCGTCAGTCCGTCGGATTTGAAGTATGCCGGTCGTGACAGTGTCATCCGGACAGCTACAGTTCAGACGGCAAAAAGCATTTTGGATCGGGGCGTCAAAAGGCTTGTCCCACTGCCAATTCAACCCGATCTCGAGAAACCCGAACAACTAGCCACCGAGACGAAATAAGATGGGAACTTCAACCACACCTCGCTAGTTTGATCGGTACCCTCTCAACGGGGGGAGAATGTTACGCCATGCGGCTTACCATAGGTCATATTCTTAACTATCGATCGCGGCACTATAATGTCGCAGACGGACCGTCGCGTCTGCCCGGCAAACAAACATTGTAGTGGCAAGCGCATGATTCATTAAGCAGGGCGACTTCCAGAAACGTCGACTCGTGGTCGTTATTTTACCTCGCGTAAAAGAATGTGGCGTGATCCGAACGTAGTGGGGGTCGCCTTCCAGAAAAAACGAAAAAAATCGAAAGGCGTTCAGAACTTTTCGAGAAGTCGAACCGTCAACACAGGTGGTATGTCGCGCATTACTTATCAACCAAAACGCAGTTACATTTTTTTTGTTCCATTTATATCTTTCTAGTTAATAAGTTGTTGAAATAAACATTAATTTATTTGTGTTAATTCTGTGGAATTTCATTGAACTACTGAACTGATCAGTTCGTGGCGTCGATTATTTAATCGTAACGGGAAATTACAACTCTCGTTGACGTGCTATCTCGCGATCGCGTCTCTCCGCGAACGGTCGAAACAAAATGATTCACTAAAAACTGTCCTGAATTCCTAAGAACTTATTTACCGCAAAACTGACAAAGTGTTTATTTAAAAAATGAGGTTGAAGGTAGTCCTTTTCTTTCATTTCATTCATTTTCATTTTCTTTCTTAAGTATGGCTAACACAATATCTAATCAATTAAAATTTTATATTTTCACGTGAAAAGTTTCTTTAGATAATTATTATCAACATGATGACTAACTCTTACGGATTAATACGTGTCTGTAGGGCAATCCGGTGGACTCGATCGGCTTTTTACTTCGAAAGTTGAGTAATCGGTGTCGCTTTCTTACGCATCTTTGAACTGTATAAATGTTTTAAAATTGTTTGATCCAGAATGTACCACACCGGACAATCAAGAAGGCAGGTGCCTTGACTACAGAAAATGTAAACCTCTGCAAGAAATATGGCAGATACAGTACCGTACAGCCACCGATTTTTATAGACGATCAGTGTGCAGATACCAGGGCAATGTTACGATCGTTTGCTGTCCGAACGATCCAAACAAAGAGAAGAGAGAAATTTTAATAAAAACTGTGTATAAGTATAAGGCTTTGCGACCACCATACTGAGGTTTTAGCAACGTCTCTCATACCAGGGTGGTCGATGGTAAACCAGCTGAACTTGGTACGTTTTATGTCTTTCTTTCCGATTAATAATAAGCCATTTACTGCAAAGAATGAACTTTAAAGGCATTAAACAGCACATCAATGTACATTTCAATTAGACTAAATAATAATGCTATGATTTTATCGGTAGTAACTTTACTTATTAACTTGAATTATTTCTTTCTTTTACTTCATGTTAGGAAGAGTATCTTTTTGCTTGAAATAAAAAATTGATATAGGAGTAATAATATGGATAGAGATCAAAAACTGTTAGGGCAGAAATTACACGTTTGAACTTTATAGTTCAGTATAGTTCAAATAGAAATTATATAGAATTATTTAATAATTTGTATTCCACTGGAATAAAAATTTAATTTCTGTCTTTATCAAATCTCTGTTTCAGAGTATTTGTACGTATGTACTTATCGTCTGCTGTATGATCGAATTTCGAATAGGTAATAATCGTTGTTACTCGTTATGTGAGAAAAAATTATGTATATTCACAACTATGACTATTGCATTTTAGGCGCTTGGCCATGAATCGCTGCATTAGGTTTTCGTAATCCCCGAAACCCAGACAAACCACTATGGAAGTGCGGAGGTTCCCTGATATCGGCTAGGCATGTTTTGACCGCAGCACATTGTGCACATATGGATGGAATAGAAAACATACACAATCATAATATTGCCATTCTTAGATTGGTGGAGGAGGTGCCATTTTCGAGTAAGTCCTCAAATATATATATATATATATATATATATATATATGCTATTGAGTATTACTGAAGTATCATATCCTGAAATTTCTTACTGTACACATATATTGTGTCATAAAGCGTGTATAATTCTTTCTCATACTTTTGGTCATTAGTTTCCTGCATTTTCATTTATTTTTTTATTTTTCAGGGTACGTATATCCCATTTGTACGAAAGAGCCCCTACGAAAGAGCAACTTCGTCGGCTATAACCCCCTTGTTGCTGGATCGGGAGCATTAAGATATAGTAAGTGATATCAATTTTATAATAAAATTAAATAGTTCCAGTCTTAAATATCTTTCTTATTTTCTTCGTAGGACGACCACGACGTAATGCATTAATGGAAGTACAAATGCCAGTGATTAAGAACGCCGAATGCAAAATAGCTTATTCCAAATTTCCTAATGCACCTGATATCACTGATGGTATAATATGCGCCGAACATGCTCAGGGTGGAGAGGATTCTTGTACGGTAATTAAGTTACAGAGTTACTACAAACTATACGGTATCTGAAGACACGTCGATTCGAATTAACATCAAATCGACGTCTTAAACATTAAAAATAATAGATAAACACAATTTAATAGTTTTGCCCACTTCTCACACCTCGTTATGGTATTTAATCTAATTTCCTCTAATCTTAGTTTTGCTCAAAATACATATAACATGTACGTTATAAATTGGAGTATTTCAATACACAAATCAATAGAAGATTATTACTGTATATAAGTATAATTTCAATACAATTCGATCGATATATTTCAGTATCTTTGATTAAAAATTTAACGATCCTTTCAGGCTGACCGCGGCGGATCACTGCTGATACAACATGAATTAACCTCGTATTTAATAGGTATTGTGTCTTATGCTTATAAGTGCGGCACAGCTGGGTATCCCAGCGTTTACACTAGGGTCACATCGTACCTTGACTTCATTCTCCAAGCGATGCAATAATATGATATTACTGTTCCATAAATATCATTGTGTAAAAAACGTAAAGTTGGATTTTCTTATTGTGGAGATAAGAAACAGCTCAAATTTACATTGTTTTGTACGTTACAAATTATAGGCTTAAAATGTACGAAATGTAACTTTGAAACGACACTAATTTTTTACGCACGATAAACCTCCACAACTTAGGTATGTAAAGATGATAAACGTATATTAATTCTATTAATTTGGTAATAATAAACCAACTTTCTGAGAAGTTCTGTAAATTTCGTTTCTTTTGTATCAAGAGAATAATGGAATATTCCACTTAGATCGTATACTTCTTGTATGTACGTACAAAATTTTCCGGCTAATCTAAAACACTTCATAAGATAGAGAGCTTCTGGAAATTCGGACACAGAGAGTGCATAAAATACAAGATAAGTCTCGTGTCTTTCAAAATTATTTTTTATTCGCTAAAAACGTCCTGTGTACTCATGCAATCACATGCAACCTCGAAACTTCACTTATTTTTTATCACTTTCCAATTCAATACACAGTTTCTGCATTTTTGACTATATGTAAGAGAAATTTCCATTCAGCCAAAGGTGTACTTACAGATTATAGATTCCTATACGACTCTCAGTAAAAATTTATCCGCACTCCAGATAGTTAAAACTTCTGTCGACCGTATTGATCCATCTGCACTCTTCGTATGACGTCAATATCTGTTCAGTGCTGCTGCGCAGGTTTCTTTGTGTTACGTCAATTCGTTTGTGACCGTTGCGCGAGTAATGGCGCTTTGCAATGGTGATTTGCAGGAAAACAGTGCAGGATGCTGTGATTCGTTTCTTGTGGTCGGAGGTTATGTTTGATGCCTATATTTATCAAAGATTTAATGCACATTATGGAGAAAGTGTTTTGTCACGAAGTGTGTTTGAATGGGCACAAAAGTTCAAAGAAGATCGCACAAGTGTTATGAAAAAACAGCTGGACGCCCGTCCACATCCACGATGACAACATTGAACGTGCTCATGAACTTATGCTCTATGGAATAGACGAGTGACAGTGGATAATGTGGCAAATCATTTGCAAATCAGCCACGGCTCTGCTTATGCAATAGTACACGACAGATTTGGATTTTAAAAAGTTTGTGCGAGATGGATGCCGAAAAAGCTGATGAAAAGGTGAAGACGACGATGCATTCGTGGTTCGCAGCTCAGCCCAAAACATTTTTTAATGAGAAAATATAAAGGTCCTTCGGCAAATGGACAAAGTGTATACAGAAATCGAGTGATTATGTCAAAAAATGATGTATGTCTTTTTTGACAATTGCTTAAAATAAATTCTACACCGACAGAGCGGGTAACTTTTTACTCACCCTCGTAAGACACTTAAATTTCCAATCTATTATGATGAATAAAAGAGCTTATACTATTAAATCTAATTGTATTTTGTTGCATGAGAGTACACGTGTATGTGATGTACATTACCTTTATATCCCCTTGAACGCTTCAATATTGCGCATATATACTATATTTTGTACAGCTTCTATAAAATTTCGTATGTTTGTTTAGGCTGTTAATCTAGAGGCTGGAGTACAAAGAAGTGGCACAATGATGTGGGCTGATGACATTTATAATTATCAAGGAATCACCCCTACATTCGCTCAGGTATATATCGTTGACTATAATGTATTTAACATATATGATTGTTAGAATATTAATAATTAATTTTTAATTCTATCAGAATTTTAATGAAACTGTCCCTTGGGAAGGAAGAACTGATACCTTGATATCACGGTTTGTACATCCTATATATACGACAAATTTTAGAACATTATATAACGAAGAACCAGATCGTCGTGGCCATGTGATGTGAATAAAAGGACTTGAATTTGATGATATTTTTATAATGTTAGATAACATAACTAAGTATCTTCACAGTAAGATAGGATGACATGGTTTACATGATCTTAATGTTGTTCACTCGAGTGATGATATTATAAGGAAAAGCGTAATATCACAGGTAGGATGATTCATAATTTAGAACTACTAACTCATGTATGTATTAAAAATTAAAGAAATATATTAAATTTTATAGGATATTTATGTTTAGTAACCAGTAATTCAGAGATTGGTATTCATGGTTACTATAACGAGGCTGTAGAAACGCACCCTTTCTTCTTTGCAAATGGCCCTGTATTTATGTCTAAGCCGAAACTGGAACCTCTGAATAATTTAGATTTATTCTTGTTATTTTCTAAAATACTTATCTACAGTATACCATAAGGAATGATACCGTATCGCACCTAATCAAGTGCCTTAAGAAACATCAACAGGATATCACAGTAATCCCTTATCGACTGATATGTAAGTAAAAGTTATCTGTCATTGTTATACACAATTATGTGTTAGTGTTATACACAGTTATTTATCATTTTCTATTAATTCAGTTGTAGCCACTACAATATCTATGACACTGGTAGTAATTATAAGAACAATAATGATGTTCTATAAGAGGAAATGATGATTAGGAACAAAAACTTACAGGTAAGTCAAAGTATATGTTATTTGCCATTTGAAAAGAAAGTTACTAACTTGGAATTTTTTGATAAATAATAATTGTGCAAAATATATTGGATTTCAAATTTGTCAAAAATTGAAATTTAAGAAGCATTGTAATAATATAACATTAATATTTTGATTTTTCAGGAGATATCATGCGGTGGATGGATAATATGTAAAAAATATTAAGCAGTATATGAATTTTCATATTGCGTAGAGATAACAAAATGAATTTTAAAAAATGTCGACATGGTAATAAGAAATAGCATCATGACAAAGAATATATAAACACAGTTTCATTTTTTATAAATAAAAATTTGTTGTTCCAGATTTTGAAATATAGTGAAACGTTTAATTAGTATCTTAATATCTTTAAATAATTATTATTTTAGAATCAATTGTAATTGTATCATACGTACTTTTGAATTCGTGCAAGAACATATGTTATTTTGAAGTAGTTATTATTAGGAAATTGTTAGACGCGAACAGTATGCGAAAAGTTAGTATGTAGTGTAATAATTATCAATCAAAGCACAAGAATTAAATTCTTTAGGAAAAAATTTCCGGAATTTCTTATTTACATGATTATAAAGAAATCCATAACAAAAAGGAGCTGCTTTCTAATACTTCTCTTCCTTGTAATGCCTACGTTAACAATAACGAGGTTCGACTTTTTGTTTTTAGAGGGATACTGGAAAATTTGAAAGTACAGTACCATTGGGAAGAAAATCACGATATTGAAAACGATATTTGCAAGTAAATTTCCAAAAAATCTGTTTTCAAATTTTCGCTTTCTATTTCACATTAAAAGAAAGGGAGGGCTGCCTTCTTTTTCTGCAAGACAAAACAAACATTCTGAATCTCGTATCAATGAATGATGTCAATAAGTTATTTTTCTTTTCAGATTGAACAATATTCCAGATTTATTCATAATTTCATACTACGCGAAGAATAGACTTTCATAGGTATATAAAGGAAATATTAAGTATAGGAAAACTCTTTTTCGTTGTAGGTGACATATGCTTCACGGTTGAACACATGTATTTTTGAACACATATAAATGAAAAAGTACTCTTATGGAGAAAAAGAATTGATACCTTCGATTGACATTAGATAATGTATATAAACTTATGAACAATCACTATCACTATCAGTTTGTATTTTAGGTGCACACGCAGATTTGTTGGAGTTCTTATAAAATGTACTTCCTGTACGAACGTTTTATTCTTCCAAATTTTACGATACTATGTCTCATATGATAACTATATGGATTAAACGTAATATAAATGATCCGAAAATAGACTCGAACGACATTAATTGTCTTTCTATTTATACCAATATCGAAAATACAAGTAAAGCTGGAGCAATAGTATGCAAGAATGGACTATTTATTATTTTAAACCAAATCATAGCATATTCAGAATGCACAGTATTATCATGAAACGACGAGTTTTATGTTAATTCCGACCGATTACAATACCTTTCTTTCGTTTACAAGGAACGACGAGACTGGCAGTTGCGTGATTTCCAATGCAAAAGCCGCGATATCTGCACGATAACCTAACCTCAACCGATTTTGTTGTACTATTCTTACGTGGACTTCGTTTGTACCACTTTCGTAACAAAAATAGAATACGTAGAACACAGCATTCCGTTATGCGATATTGTCGATTCCTAACATCCGAAAAATCAGAGATAATTTTTTCCCTACAGTTGTACATTTGTGTGAAAAATTACGAACGTAAAGTTGTTTGGTGCATGCACAGTCCTCCCCTCCGCTGCATTTGCGTGGACATGCTAGAAAGATTCACTTTTCCACGGTGAAACTGTATGTATTATAATTTCATTTTTACAAAGGTCGAACATCCTACTATGCATAAATTTAATATTAATATAAGCAGGTTTCGTGTTAAGTATTACATCTGACGTATAAGCACACGTGTGTACGAGCCTTGGTTTTAAATGTCTTATAGTAGACACCGAAAAGATTATTCAGTTGGATATCTGACTCAACATCAATATTTTACTAGGAGATAACATGTTAAGAACACGTTGGTGGATGGCATGGGAGATGATGAATGAAGACATACTTCTGTGAGATACATAAAATAGTAGTCAGAACGTATTTTGGCGCTTGGGGACAGCAACAGCTTTTTTTTTGTTTTTATTTATTTGTTGAAATTACAATCAATTCTCGCGTTGAGAATTTTCAGTAATTTTTCCGGCGTGGCGCAGTGACATGGCTGTTTATTTACAATAAGTTAATACTTATTATAGATAGGTATAATTTATAAGTATTATAAGTAAGTGCATATGCTTAATTTGGATAATTAAATGAATCTAACGTTTAGGTCTAGCGAGTAGTGCCTCTTCAGCCTGCGAATCTGGTCCGTCGTATCGAGTAGTCCAGTGATTAGGGGGTTTCGGTGTTTCTTGACTCTTTTGCTATATCTGTCGCTATATTTTGCTATTTCCTCTTTGACTGTAGGTATCTTGAGGTCGCGATGGATGGTTTCGTTGGTAACATACCAAGGTGCGTCTATTAAGGCTCTTAGCGCTTTCGATTGGAATCGTTGTAGTATTTCGATGTTGGAGTTACTTGGACAGCAACAGCTGGTGATACTGTCATACACCTCCATTTATAAACTTTCGAAAATCGATGTGACCTTCAAACTTTAGTGTATTCTGTTTCACAGCACAAAATGTTTCCGAAACGTAAGTTTATTGTTACAATAAACTTGACTAGTGGCTCTGAAATACTATCCTTGAAAAAACAATGGGGAAATTGGAGCAAAAAAAAAGAAGGAAATAAACAAAGACCTTGTTGGTTCGTAAAAATAAAATATGCTACAGGAAAAATTTTTTCCAACGGATTGAGATGCGACAAGCTTTAAAAGCTATGACGCGAATCGAGCGTTTGTCTACAAGAGCGCATTTTCGGTGGATATATATGTCGGAATGACATTGGGGATAGGGTTGTCGGTGTTTGAGGAGTCTTCATTGAAGGTAGCCATCGTTGCGGTGTAACGAAGATACGATTTATTGACACAGGTATGAATAACACAGGTTTTGACAATCTACCACGGCGGTGAGACGTCCGCGACACTAGTGACAGTGGTCTCCGGTTCAATAACGAATCCGCGGCCAACGGGATGACAGATGGGCGTTCTCGCTGAATCTAAGTCTGACTCGTAAAAATAATTGCTGAGCGTAAAGACGTTACTCTTTGGTCGACGGGAGCGCGTAAAAGAATGCCCGTCCCGTCCCGACGATGTCACAGAGGAAAACTATAATGGGGTGTGTCTAAGGACACGAGATCATCGGATTCGTCGAGGAAAGCCTTCGTTTAGGAAGTAAGGGAAATTGACGTTGCTGCTAATTGGTCAATCTCCATATCGGTGGTTAGAAAAAGATGTTAGCCGCCCTCGAGGGAAAGTTGCTAGTGGGAGACGCCGCTCGTTGAAAAATATGTCTCCCCTATCTTCCCGTAGTTGGGACAAAGACTGTTTGTCTGTTTGAAGGACTTTAGTTAACTAAACCTTAAGATTTATAACGGGCCCTCCAGCTAGCCGAACATGTACTGCGGAGACGCATCGACATCTGGCAATCATCTTACTCGAAGAATAGGGTCTGCGTGTGGCGAGCCACGGGACAGAAACCGTTGGAATGTTTACTGTCGCGTGTCGCCACGAATATTTCTTTTAAGGAGAGCTATAGAATTACTCCATACCTTTGTTAGGCAAAGCGTTTATCCCTTGACCGCGGCTACGTTGGGCGACAGACTGTCACCTCGAGCCAAAGCTCACCGTCACTAATCTAGAACAATTACAATCGGATTGAATAACTACAATTGTTCAATTACAGCTATAGTAGACTCTAGGTTAGAATGTTGCGGGATTATCTAAAATTCCAAAGGCTCCGGTGTTCTTTCATCTCCGACATATAATTATATAATGACTCATTGAAAACCAGCTTTCATTTTTTGTTGATAGTATGGTAAGAAAATGTGAAGTTCGAACGCTTGTAACGATTGCCTGAGTTGCGTCATCCTTGGTTTTAGGAAAAGATAGGGAAGTCACTGAAGGGTGTCGCGGCTTCGATGTCTTTCGTAGCTGCGACGCGGAGGCCTCTCGGTTGTTCTTTGAACAATCGTCAACGTGGACGAACGTCAAAGCGAAACCACGCGAATTCGGCATTTCCGATAATACGGAACTCTGTAAACGCGACTGCGTTGAATTCGTTCGATTAATTCCTAGCAGTATCTATAAACAGTGAACTTAAGGCCCCATACACAACTGCATACGCTAGGTTGTAAGAAATAATAGCTATATAAGTATGTAGCGGCGCATGAGTTAGAGAACGATGCAAATCGAGAGCGACTCATATTATTGTTTTGCCTCGTGACACTTACACAGTCTTGACGTACATGTAACGTCAACAAATATCTCCAACAGACTCAGGAAACCTGAACAGCCTTGCACACGACACCGACTCCCAAAACAAAGGAATATGAATTCGGCACATAGGCATAAGATAAACGAACATCTAGAAGGGCTGTGTCTTGATCGAGTCTTTCAGTCTTTCGGTAACGGTCAAATCGCACACTTGTAATCCTATTATAAAATAAAGGTACCTCGAACTCTGGTTCAAGAACCCAACATTTTTTTATTATTATTTTCCCATTATTTTTACGTGACATTTTGGCGATCCTGCCAGGATCCATTCGCTTCAGTGTAAACGAAGTTACGATTTCGGTCTACGGACATTATTGAAGATCGAAGGATTCGAACTACTTGTGTTATGAACTTTGCTGTCAATAATTTACCACGGTGGACCAAATTAACGGGGCCACTGTCAGCATAGAACAAATCAACAGAACGAGTTTGACACTCAAACGCATTTGAACGCGCCACAGAGGAAAACACCGCAAGGGAACCTCATTCTACGAACTTACGTATCAAGGTGAGAAAAGTCGGAATTCTTTTAAACAATATAGAACGCGAAAAGTTAGTTTCTCTAGTAACTCTAGCGAAGAGACAATATGAACAAGAAAGACACAAAAGCCGAGACAAGTTTACCCTCTACAAGTGGAGTTCAAAATAAAACGGGAACACTCGATTCCTCTACCAGAGCAATTTTAGACTTAATACAGAGACAGAACGAAGAATTTCGACAACAATTTAACGAAATAAAGAATGCTTTAAAATTAGCGAACGAAGAAAATAGAAAACGCGCTAACGAAATGGAAATATTAAGTAGAAACCTCTCTCGTGTTAAACTACCACAAATAAACGTAAAATCAACTGAATTCGGTTCTATGATGACTGACGATGACGATAATATATCAGTATTAAAACACGATACTAATCCACCTCCACCTATGCCACAAAAGCCACCAACATATGTCCAACCATCCAATTCAACAGCTGGAAACTCTGGAAATCTAAAAGCTGTTTAGTATCTCCGATACTAAACGGAGAAAACGATATAAGTGTAGAAGATTTTATTCGTGAAATAAAAGAAATGAGAATGATGTGTAGCGAACAAACGTTATTATTAAAAATGATCAAAATAGAGAAAATTGTAGGAAAAGCCGCAATGACAATCCGCAATATCCATATTAACGAATTCGAAACTCTGTACGAAGGATTAAGACGTAACGTAGCTACTCAAGCATCAGTAAGAGAACACCAAGATCAGTTAAGAGTGATAAAGCAAGGAATAACCGAAAGCGTGCAAAATTATAACATTAGATTTCGACGTGTTTTCAACAAACTTCAATACAGCATTACCAATGAATATAAAGACGAACTAACTCGATGAGCGATGAACGATCGACTATACATGGTTTCTGTGATTGACTATGTAAGAGGCCTTCGTTCAGAAATAGGACACGTGCTATTGGCTAATCCCCCCCCCCCCCAAACATCATCGATGCAGAAAAAAAGGCAATGGACGTGGAAAAATACTTTCGCGAAGACAACGCTCGCAGACGGATGACACGACAAACAACCACTCCACCATCTTATCGTAACCAGACGTCTCGTCCAGTAGGTAACCGCTTCACGATTACAAGTAACATGAATAACAAAACTCCACCCACACAAAACATTCTACCAAGAATGAATAATTTTACAAAGCTTGAAAATCGACCATTAAACGAAAGGCCACAAACGAAATGTTTCAAATGCGATCGATTGGGACACCTTGCCAATCAATGCCAAAATTTTCGAATACCGCCTCAAACAAAAGCCCCTCCAGGAATAAACCACATTCAAGAACAATCAGAATTAACAATGCTACCTCAGGAAGATTATCCACAATACGACTACAATTACCAGGACGACGAGGATTGCGATTTTTCGTTGACTCGGGAGCAGGAATCAACTTGCTTAAACGAGGATGCTACCCAGGAAGGACAATAATACCAGACACATAGAAATTCTCCATGGAACATTCCAAATACGAATCCAATTCCAAAATTAAACTAAATTTATTCAACAAAGAGATAGAATTTTCCTTAGTAGATGATAATTTCCCTATCATAGAAGACGGCATATTAGGCTTACCCGGTTTAAATCAATATCGATTCGAACTCTCCAATAAAACATTAAAATTAGATAATAATACTCTTCTGCTGCAGCAAGAACCACCCCTCGCATCGGGAGAAATCGTTCAAAAAATTGTATACTTCGACGGAAAGCCAACGCCAGTATGCTTTATCAATGGTGGTAAGTTTTCAGTCCAAATTTCTAACATTATTGAAAATATAAACACTATAGATCAAATCTAAAAATTCAAATCTTTGATTCGACTATCGCACATAGAAAAACCTCTTAGAGAACCTATGTAGTATTTTCGTCTGTACCTACTTAAATTATATTTATCTTATTTTCCTTTAAGCATTCGTGAACGTAGTGGTAATGAACTTCAATGTGTTTAGAATTTTTTGTGAAATTTCCGTACTTTGCTATACTTATCACTCCAGAGTTATCGTCATAAATTTTTACAGGGTTATTGTCTAGATTTACATTGAAGACCTTCATAATTTCTCTAATAGACATTAATTCACTCACCGCTTCCGATAGAGCTACATACTCTGCATACGTCCAGGCTTTTGTCACACACCTTTGTTTTTTAGATTTCCAACCGATTACATTTCCATACAATTTAATTACATATCCAGAAGTAGATTTTCTATCTAAATGATCTCCTGCCCAATCAGCGTCCACATAACAATCTATCGTTTCACACTTTTCATTCCTTTTCTAATGTAACCTTAAATCTTTAATATTAAATATTTCAATATTTCGGTACAAATATTTCAATATTCGCAAAGCATATTTAAAATGTGTCTCGCTACAACAATCTTGAAATCTACTTAAGATAATTCACACTATAACTTATATTGGGTCTGGTATTTGTACTAATATACAGCAATGCGCCAATTAAATTCTTGTATCCAATGTCATTTCTATTTATCTCAGCGTTTTCAATTTTTAAATTTGTTTCCGTTGGTGTACAGTACAATTTGCTGTTTTGTAATTTATATTTGTTCGCTAATGATTCAATGTATTTCGTTTGGCTTAGTTTCATTTCATTTTTTATATAATCATACTCTATATTTATTCCAAAATATTCTTTTACTTCACTTAAATCTTTCATTTTAAATTTATCAGGTAATAGCTTCTTTACATTTTGTATCCTTTTTTTGTTTTTACTACAGATTAACAAATCGTCTACATATATTAGCAAATAAACAACATTTTCCCCCTCTCCATGAGTATATAGGCACAACTCTATGTTATTCTTCTTAAAATCCAATGTCGTCACATACCTATCAAAACACTCATACCAATCCCTCGGACTTTCTTTTAACCCATAAAGCGCTTTCGATAATTTACAAACTCTATTCGTTCCGTCCGCATATCCCTTTGGTTGATTTACATATACCTCCGAGGTTACTTCACCATTTAAAAAGGCAGTTTCTACATCCATTTGCTCAATTATTACTCCATTTTGACAACAATATGATAGCAATATCTTAAAGGTCTGATTACTCGCCACTGGAGAATATATGTCATCGGCTACGTTTCTTTGTTGAAATCCCCTTACCACTAATCTAGCCTTATACCTGTCCTCTGATTTTTTCGTGTAAACCCATTTTACATCTAATACTTCTTTGCCTTTTACCCTTTCTACCAATTTCCAAGTTTTATTCTTATAGAGACATTCTATTTCCTTATCCATAGCCTGTTTCCAAACTTCACTATTTTCACAACAAATCGCCTCCTCAAATGTGCAAAAGATATCTACTCTACAATAATTTGCGTGAATCTCACTACTGTTTTCCTTTTCTGGATACCTTACTGGAGTTTTCTTATTACGTGTAGATCTCCTAGGAATCTTTACGCTTTCAGAACTATTATCATTTTCATCTTCTCTACTTTCTAACTCTTCCTTATTCATGCTGTCCAATAAATAATTATCTTTACTATCATCGCTAACTGCATCGAATGAATTCTCCTCAAAACCGATACATTTTTTGTCTGTTTCTACGACCTCTACATGTCGCTACTGTTATTTTTACACCTAATAGGACTCTCTAACCTACTTCACTATATCCTAACAGAATTCCCATATCTGCCTTCTTATCCCATTTGGAAACTCTTTTTTGTTCTGGCCTTCTTACAAAAACTTTACTTCCATATAGATGTAGATTTTTAACACTTGGTTTTCTCCCGAAGAATATTTCAAAAGGTGTCTTTCTTTCTATAGTATTCGCTAATATTCGATTTTTCAAGTATGCCGCTGTACAAACTATTTCCGGCCAGTACCTTTTATGTACTTTCGCTTCCGCTAACAAGCAACGCGCCATGTCCATCACTGTTCTATTATACCTTTCCGCTGTCCCGTTTAATTCATGTACGTATGTTGGGCAATTATTTATTCTTATACCTTTATCCCTAGCAAATTTATAAATTCGATTATTTAAATATTCTTTACCATTATCGCATCTTAATATTTTTAACCTCTTGCCCGTTAAATTTTCGGCTTCATTTACGAACTGTACGAAAGAATCAAAGACCTCATCTTTTGATTTTATACAATAGATCCTAGCTATTTTACTATAATCATCGATAAATGAAATGAAATATTTTTCTCCATTGAATCCGGTAGTCTTAAAGGGACCACATACGTCCGTATGAATAATTTCCATTATTTCCCTAGCCTTAGTTCGATTATTTTTGAAAGGTAAGTTATGCATTTTGCTTTCTATACACACCCTACATTTCAAAAGTTCCTTTTCAAATTCATTCGGTATGCCAGTCACTAGCTGCTCTTTACCCAAAATCTCTAAATATTTAAAATTTACGTGTCCTAGCATCCTATGCCATCTTTCCTTTTTACTCATACCACTACGTTCGGCGCTGTTTACTAAGTGCTTCTTCCCTTTCAATATACTTTTTATTCTATATGTCCCATTCTCTTTGAACTGAGCTGTAAGTATATTATCCTCATCTATTACTTTCGCAATATTTCCTTTGGAAATAACCGTATTCTTATCGTCTGCTGGTTTACCTAAACTAATCAAATTTGCGGACATTTCTTTCGCGTAAAATACTTTCCTCATATTTATTTTATTTTGTTTTCCGAATGCTTCAAAATAACTTATAACATTCCCAACTTTTGTCGCTTTTATCGGTCTATTATCGCCTAAATATATATTTACCGGTTCTTTTAGGTCGATAGATTTATCGAAATAATTTATATTATTAATTATGTGATCGGTACAACCGCTATCTAATAGCCACACTATTTCGTTCTTACTTATTTCATTCGTCTCACTGCTGTTTGCTGCGTGCGCCGTTGCTGTCCATATGCCTGCTCTTGAGTTTCCATGCTCGCCCGTGCCGGTTCTTGATTGATGATGAAAGTTTCCACGTCCTCTGCTCGTATTGCCTTTGTTCTCTCTTCCTCTGTTTCGACCAGGTGTTGGCCCATGCCAATAGCCGTTACTGCTTCCCGCTTGGACGCCATTTTGACACTCTCTCGCAAAGTGTCCTAATCTTCCACATCTGAAGCATCCTTCCTTTTTTGCAGAAAAGGCGTTGGTTTGCCTTTCTCCTCGATTGGATTTATTTTTCTTCTCTGCTATCTCTATTTTATTTTTTACATACGCTACCGTTTGATCCTCTTCTTTCAATGCGTCTATTATGTCCGCTATGTAGCTGTATTCTTCGGGTAACGTATTCAGCATGTAATTCAGCTTTTCCCTCTCACTTACTTGTGCGTCCGCACTTTTTAATTCATTTATTAATTTTTCGAAATCGTTAAAGAATGATGCTGAATCACTGTAGTTCTCCAGTCTTATGTTTTCCAATCTCCTTCTGCATACGATCTGCAGTGCCGTCGACTCTTTCAAGTACATTTCATCGAACCTTTTTATTATATCATACGCCGTTTTTCCTTCCCTAACATACTCCAATTGTCTGTTCGATATTGCACTATAAATTATATTTATCGCCTTCAAATCCTTTTTGTCCCAGTCTTCATCGTCTCTTTCGTTCTTCATTCTAGTTGTAACAACCTCGCATTCCTTATATTTGAGAAACATCGTGATTCTTTGCTTCCACATTCCATAATCCTCACCATCGAATATAGGTATCATGATTTCCGATCTCTCCATTTTAATTGATTCTTCTTTTTTTTTCTTTTCTTACTCAAGCGTTCCTACGTGCTCGAAGTATATTTTTTTTCTCTGAAAGTTTTTTTTTCTTTACTGAAAACTCACTCGCAAGATCGTAACCACGCACTAAATATCTTGCAAAACTAGTAACCACGCTCTGCTACCATGTTAAGGAAATTCGAGGATTTGGGAATACAAATAATTGACTATATTTCCCACACAACAGTTATACATCTATATTACTCTCTGAAGAACGTCTTGCACGCACGCTGGTCGCCAACCGACTATCCTAGATTCTTCTAACATCTGGCAACAGTCTTTTGTCTCCACTAAGACCTTGACGCCCTCTAACCCTTACACACACACTCTCATGTACAGTGTAAATGTATCACTTCCCTAACAAATAAGTATGTTATTTCGTTACCACTTATCTCGTTCATCTCGCTGCTGTGTGCTGCGTGCGCTGTTGCCATCCATATGCCTGCTCCTGAGTTGCCATATTCGCTCGTGCCGGCTGCTGATTGACGATGGAAGTTTCCACGCCCCCTGTTCGTATTGCCTTTGTTTCCTCTTCCTCTGCTGCGACCACGTGTTGACCCACGCCGATAACTGTTACTGCTTCCCGCTTGGACGCCATTTTGACACTCTCATGCAAAATATCCCACTCTTCCACATTTGAAGCATCCTTCCTTTTTTGCAGCAAAGGCATTAGTTTTCATTTCTCCTCGATTAGACTTATCTTTCTTTTCCGCTATTTCTATTTTATTCTTCACGCACGCTACCGTTTGTTTCTCTTCTTTCACTGCATCTATTATATCCGCTATGTAGCTATACTCTTCGGGTAACGTATTGTTTTCGCACGTTCGCTGGGAGACGCGATCTCGAAGAAGCGCGCCAACGGGAGTCGTAAATTCCCGTTACGATTTGCTAATCGACGCCGCGAATCGCTCGATCCCTTATTTCGTTTAGGATAATAAGGGTAGTTAAATGAAGGATAACGCTGTTGCTAACAGGTTATTATATATTTTCACAAACCAACAACTTCGGTGTAACACAAAATGAATATTTGTTATGAGATGACTACGAATGAGTGCGACCTGAGTCTCTAGACGGATTATCGCGTATACTGATGGATTTGTCGACTCATTGTATTCGAATTGCTGACCGCTTGACGAGATGCTTGATTGAGACTGACTGATCTTCGGGTGTAAACCCGGTCGAAGGATGTTGACTGTTCGAAGGATGTAAAGTCAGTGATGTTCGGAGACGATGCTGTGGCGGAGGAAAGCTAAGGATGGGTGTGTCTAGCGCACGGGACCATCGGATTTGTTGGTGACGATTTTGACTAAGGGAGTGAGGGAAATAGTCTTCGTTGTTAATTGGTTAAACGAAGGGTCTTAACCGCCCTCGAGAGAAAGTGGTTCGTGGGAGGAAAGTTGCATCATACGTGAGAAAAACCAACTTTCCCTTGTCAAGCCGTAGTAGACAAAGGTCTTTAGAAATGCTTTGGAAACAGACGTTTGTTCAGTTTGAAGGACCTCGACTAGGAAATTCCTAAGATTTATGGAAGATACTTGAGACTATTGAGGGTACGCAGTGAGTATCCGAAGACATCTGGTTGCCATCTTGCCCGCGGTGTGTGGCCTGGGCTAGGTAGAGTTACGCGACGTAACACGTATTTATCATGTAATTCAGCTTTTCCCTCTCACTCACTTTTGCGCCTGCACCTTTTAATTCATTTATTAATTTTTCAAGATCGCTAAAAAACGATGCTGAATCACTGTATTTATCAAGACTTATCTTCTCCAATCTCCTTCTGCACACGATCTAGTGCCGTCGATTCTTTCAAGTACACTTCGTCGAACTTTTTCATTATTTCATACGCTGTTTTTTCTTCCCTAATATATTCTAATTGTCTATTTGAGAAGGCACTGTAAATTATATTTATTGCCTTCAGATCCTTTTTATCCCAGTCTGGATTGTCTGTTTCAGTCTTCACTCTAGTTATAACAATATCACATTCTTTATATCTCAGAAACATTGTTATTCTTTTCTTCCACATACCGTAACCCTCACCATCGAATATCGATAGCATAATTTCCGATCTCTCCATTTTAATTGATTTCCTATTCTTTACTCAAGCGTTCCTACGTGCTTGAAGTATTTTTTCTTTTATTTTATATTCTTTGAACGTTTCTTCCCTTACTAAACTCGCAAGACTAAAAACCACGCACTAAATAGCTTGCAAAACTAGTAACCACGCTCTGCTACCATGTTAAGGTATAGAGAGGATTCGAAAATACAAATAGTTTACTTTATTTCGCACACAACAGCTATACATATATATATTACACTCTGAAGACTTCGATAACCTTCTTGCACGCACGCTTGTTGTCAACCACCTCCTCTAGATTCTCCTAACAGCCTCCAATCGTCTTTTGTCTCTACTGAGACCTGGACGCCCTCTGACGCTTACACACACATTCACGTGTACAGTGTAAATGTATCATCTACGTAACAAGATCATCAACGTAAAATCCTACCGTCCTCCCGAACATCATAAAACCGAAATAAATAAACAGATGACTGAAATGTTAAACAAAGAGATTATAGAACCCTCCGACTCTCCCTATAACTCTCCTGTCTGGGTCGTTCCAAAGAAAATCGACGCATCAGGGAAACAAAAGTGGCGAGTAGTGATTGACTTTAGGAAGTTAAACGAACTAACAGACCAAGACGCGTATCCACTACCTGACATTAACGATATACTATCACAGCTAGGAAATAAGAAATATTTCTCCTCTTTAGACTTATCCTCAGGGTTCCATCAAATACCCATGGACGAGAATTCAAAGAAATACACTACATTTAGCACACCATAAGAACACTTCCACTATAATAGAATGCCATTCGGGCTCAAGAACGCACCTGCTACCTTTCAAAGAATGATGGATACCACGTTAAGAGGTTTGATTAACAATCATTGTTTCGTTTATCTCGATGATATCATTATATTCGGGCAATCGATGGAAGAACATACTAAAAACTTAGTCATTATATTCCAAAGACTCGGGAAAGTAGGTCTAAGAATACAACCAGATAAATGTGAATTCTTAAAGCCCGAATTAGAATATCTAGGACATGTAGTGACAGCAGATGGAGTAAAACCTAACCCTAAAAAGATAGAAGCAGTAAAGAATTTCAAACTACCAAAAAATCCTACAGATGTAAAATCATTCCTTGGGCTAGCTGGATACTATAGAAAATTTATTAGAAACTTCTCTAAAATTGCCAAACCTCAATCTATTTTTAAAGAAGGACATTTAGTATTAATTCATAACGATCATAAAGAACACAAGATAGATACTGAATGGCCAGGGCCATACACCATTGAAAAAGTGAAAAACCCCTTATTATGAAATAATAGTAAATCACTCGATTAGGAAAATACATGGTAACCGTATTAAACCTTACTTTCCAGGACGATCTTCACCTTCTTCATAGTTAGCTAAGCTAAACGTTATACCCCTTAATGGTAGTTCTATATATCAAGAAAAATTAGCTCATGCATACTTATATAGCGAATCCGTAAACGTAATTATAGGTTTAGACATTAAGGATATATATGCAAAACTCAGCGAAATTAAAAGATTTAGACTAATGTTAACAGAACATTTTAAAAGTGAATGCCCGTATTCCAATGAAATGATTACACGCGCTCGCAAAAGAAATTTAGACAATGTAATCATGCATATTAAATTTATGACACACACTTGTTACCGAAGAGGCTCATTGAATTTTGTTGGATCCATTTCTAGAAGTCTATTTGTAACTCTGGATAACGATAATTTAGAATTAATGAATAAAAATATAGATAAATTTTTTGATGAAAACAATAACTTAAAAACCAATATAACTTACAAAACAAATTTCAAAACTATAGCTTTACCCTTAACTGACAGTCTAGAAGAAATCCTAACAAAAATTGAAAACGCTCCAAAAATCATTAATAATGTATAATCGTATAGAATGCACCTCAATCAAATTTCCAACGAAGTAAACTCTCTTAATTATGAACATAGAATTAGAAGTCTTAAGAAATAGGAACTAAGTGTCTTATAAATTATTAGTTATATTGATCTAGCATTACTAGGAACATATGTATATTTAACAAAATAGGATTATTCGATATTATAAGCAAATGCCTACCTTCCAAATTATGTATTCGCGTATTATGTTGTAAAACCAAAGAAAAAAAAAGACACAGGTATAAGCAATATCTCTAGACCAATAGAGCGCACCTTTAAACACATATTCCACACCTGAAATACAACCATTACGAGAATTACCTGAAGACACCAATTCAGTCATCCTCGAAGCAAGGCATGTAAGATTCCAAAAGGGCATACAAAAGGAGGCACTACACCGAAAATAAGAGTCTGGAGGACCAGCCGCACTCTAACACTGGGGGAATGTAACGTCAACAAATATGTCCAACCGACTCAGGAAACCTGAACCGCCTTGCACACGACACCGACTCCCAAAATAAAGGATTATGAATTCGGCACGTAGGCATAAGATAAACGAACATCTAGAAGGGCTGGTTCTTGATCGAGGCTTCAGTCTTTCGGTAACAGTTTAATCGCACACTTGTAATCCTATTATAGAATAGAGGTATCTCGAACTCTGGTTCAAGAACCCAACATTTTTTTATTATTATTTTCCCATTACTTTTACGTGACAAGCAAAGCGTAACGATAAACAAACTCCGGGCAAAACAATGTTGCCGCTGCGTGCAATCGTCAACCGAGGTTGAATTTAAAGTTTTCGATACTCCCCCGAGTATAAATAAAAGAACACGATCGTTAAGACAGTTAGTATCGAACATTCTTATAGCGAATTAATATCGAACGAACGTAAGCATTACCTTGTATACACATATCGAGCAACACTAAGCGAACGACGACTAATTCTGTACTGCAAATAATTTTAAATACATTTGACTACACTAAGTATCAACTCGTCTGGTCATTAATCAACAACGCGTTTAATCGTCCTCCACATACATGTTGTATAAGCTACTATGTGTATATTTATTTATGTTTCCCATAGTACAGACGTATTCCTTATTTTATTGTAGCTGTGTAATTTCAGTAGTCTTGCATAAAGGACATCTGTTTTGTTGCAATTGTATCAGCTATTAATTGTAATACTTGAAGCGTTTGTATCTAATCGTCATGCATCTGTGGTGGCACTCGACCATGGAACTTTCCAACGGCTTCGCGACACAAAGCGCTATACCTTCAAAGCGTAAGGCCGACACGCCTAATGTACCATTGATATCCCTACAGTTCTTTCGCCGAATATTCGGAAGAATGCATACGCGGCAACCGTTGCGGACATCTAATAAACGCGTGCGTAGTGGAGATATCGAGGGGCAACAAAGAAAAGAATCCATTTGGTTTCGAATCAAAGATTCATTCTGCCCCGAGCTGCGGAGTGCGAAAGGTTAAGCGTCATAGCGAAGCAAACACAATTAGAGATACGTGATTATTGACTCTTGATAGTTAATCGTTAATCGTTAATCGTTGTTCATCGTTAATCGTTAATTGTTTTTGATCGTTCATCGTTAATCGTTAATTGTTGTTGACAGTTAATCGTTAGTCGTTAATTGTTGATCATAAATTGTTGACTGTTGATTGTTAATAATTTAATTAACTTTTTTGTTGAACATCAAGAGTATTTCTTGTGGGCACCTTCACCCACTATCCACCTCACATCGTTATTCTACATACGGAAGGCAAGATTGATATCAAGTTCGAAGGACAGACCGCAGAAGTCTGGTCTCTGCTATTACCACGAGACCTTTCGAGACCGCGCAAGGAAGTGCCGGGCCCCTTGCAACTGGACCCAGTGAAACGAGACCAGCCGTCCGTAAACGCGGCATGTGGCGATGGCTTTAGTATCCCATCGCATTTTCGTGACGGACAGGGCACCAAGGATCTCTTTTCTTGTGAACACCGGTGTCAATATAAACGTATACTCGTGCAACAAACTACGCGGATCCGCGAACAAAGATACGTACGAGCTGTTCGCGGCGAATCGAGTGGTCGAAGCAAACCGAAAACGCCTTTCGCGAGTCAAAACGCATCGTCTCTGACGCCACAATGTTAGTGTCACGACCGGCATACTTCAAATCCGATGGACTGACGATGGAGATAAAGATGTGGCGGCACTCGGCGACAATCGGCGGCAATATCGCTGAAGTGTCTAATGAACCATCAACATCCCAACGGTCCTTCCGCCGAAGGTTCTAGAAGAAAGAGCACGTGGCAACGGTCGCGGACGCCTAGCAAATGCAAATGCATGGTGGGGATGTTGAGGGATGACAAAAGAAAGTAATCGGATTCGATCGAAAGTCAAATCATAAGAGCTTCAGTCTTGGAAAGTCACGCCTAGAGTTTGGAAGTGGATTGTAAAGTGAATTGTTGTTAGAAAAAAAATAAAGTTTCTTTTTTTTATTTACACCTCAAATTTCTTTTTTTATTTTGTTATTTTACGTGACATTAGCGCATTCGGTATCGGCAACAGCGCGTGAACGACAAATGGCAGCCGCTAGGATTCGTTACAAAATCTTTGTCTCCCGTGCGATTAATTCTGTATTTAGAATAATTTTAAATATATTTGACAATATCAAGTATCAACTCGTCACGTCATTATTTAAATCATCCACCACAAATCCAAAAACAGAATAAGGAAAACAGAGAAACGAACAAATAGAAAATTAAGTTGCTAACATGTTTTTCTATAATAATATTTTAACATCAATATTGTAATACGCAATGTGTTACGCCGCCTAAAACATCTGCACGCCAGCCCGCGCGACCGGACAACAACCGACCTGCGTAACGTCACTTCGACCCTCAATAAACCTAAGGACCCACCATAACTTTCACTTCCCTGTATTGTTTCGCCATGTGTCTTCAATCCGTTTGTCTTGAAGAATTTCTAAAGCTTAAAAATATTCTCGAAACACAGTCGGTTTTTAGAGAGGTCCTTGGGTTTATTAGTCGCACTTAAAACACGGAGAAAGCGGGTATGCACCCATTAGGAAAATCCGAATAGCCCTGTAATAAAACAAGCTAGGTTTTTCTCACGCACACAGTCATCTATCCACCACGATGGTAGGAGACTCGATACTCATCCCTTCGAGCAGTAGTGCAGGTCATGACCAATCGACACCGCGCTTCGTGGCCCTCACTTTTTCTAACGAAAGTGGGAACAACGAATCCGCGTTCTTTAGGCACAGGGGCACACCCACACCGAACTTTTCTTCCGTATTAGAAAAAGAGCGACAGACAGTCTAAAAACTAACGCCTAACGCGGCAGTCTACACATAGCGCGAGAGTCGCATACTTCACGCAAATCTTTTGTCGGTTCTCGGTGTTGTCGAACACACATCTTCTCTCCTAAATATATTATAGTGCTAAGTCCATTAATACATTAATTTCCATTATAAGAGCCCTGCTCTAGCGTACATATCTATCGCATCTTCATGCGACAAGTTGTTAACTATTTATTTCTCTACGTCAGTGTAATCTAAGTGTTGGAAATATATAATTTATAATTCTGTGAATCACAGTGTTATACAAACTCAATCACCCCTATTATCTCAACGGAAATCAGGGGATCGATCAATTCGTGGTGTCGATTGTTATAATCGTAACGGGGATTTACGACCCCCGTTGACGTCTCTCCTCGCGATTACGTCTCCCCGCAATTGGTCGAAATTTACACAATGTGAAAATGAAAAAATTGGAAGCAACCGAACTACGGATGAAACTAAATCACTTCGCTGCTTGTAAAGATAACTTTTAGTGTTATAAACATAAGTCAAGTAGCAAAGAGCATAAATTGAATTTACCCAAACTCTTCTTGAAATCTGACAAAATGATTCTTTATTTTGTCAAAAAAATCTTTACGTATTTTCCATTCCCATTCGTCGCTTTTTTCAGTGGCGTGTTTATCGCTACGTCGAAACTCCGTCGGGTAGCAGTTAATTTCATTTAAAGTAGAAAACTATTCAGAAACGTGTATACGTTACACAGCAACAAACCAGTCGCCCTGTTATTACCTCGTTCTCAACAGTTCAAATTTCAGGGACAACCGACTACTTAGTATCGACCCAGTACGTCATATTTACTCGCCAAAAGAATTGTAAACGAAAATTGTAACCAGACGTGCCGTTAGTAACTACCATTTTTCGCGAAACTTCTTTTTCATTTGGCGGAAATTTAAACAAACCCCGAAACACCGTGGCGTTTTGCAACTGTCTTTAATCCTTTAAGATAAAAAAGATTGACGCAAAATTTTGACGGGATGAAATTTCACGATATATTCAGGTGAAACGATGCGAAATTAGAGCGAAGCTTATAATGGGAATATAGTTTGCTTGTCTGTTGTCATAAAATGAGATATGCAGAATATATTAAAAAATAGAGTATATGTAATACGAAACTTTATATTATTCATGTTATTATGGACAAAATATCACAATATGTTCATATATTTAAATCTCCTCCGAAAAAGATTATTGTATGTAGAACACAGTTTAACTGTATTTTGAATTCTTGTTTATCAGATCACAATTGATAAGTTGATATTAGGATGATTATCCTCATTTGAAACAATTTTGTGACTGTTACTTGTCAATATACTTTATATCTTATGTACATTTTAAATATAGTACGCAAACTCGAAGTTGCAAGGAACATTAATAAAAACTCAATATTTCAATAACGCCTTTCATGATTATAATTAAATATTTTTTCAAAATGTCGTATCAGTGTTACATCTAGCACCCCCTCCCCCACACACAAAAGTTTACCAATTTATAATATATGTACTAGTAGATTGACAAGTTACGATTTACAGGTTATATAGAATTCTATTTTATGATTTTATAATTTTTCGTTAAATACAATAATCAAATAACTTGCAAATAGTAAAATTTCATTTGTTTTATCGTCAAACTTGTGCAAGGGAACATATTAATGCTGGTAACTTTAGTGACTTGCAAAATTTCAATAGTGCAAGACAGGCCAGATATTCAATTGCAATTGGTTGCTATCCATATTTTCATCGGTCTTACAATAACCTTATGTTATCAATTATGAATTAAAAAGTTAATGAAATCACAACTCACCCAAGGCCAATGGGTATGACTTCTTTTCGAAGATCGATTGAAATCTCGAGTTTGTTGTTTGAGACATTCAGTTACCACAAGACAAAAACACCACTCCATTACAGCCGACGTAAACAAAACATGACAGATTCTTCCAATTCTCGGACAACAAACATAGGCATACATACTGTTTTAAAGTCACAGTCTGTCGTTGAACTTTCGCCAAGTAACTTGATACGCACATATACACGTCCCTCGAAATCAGTTTTCGACGAAAATACATACGTGACATGTTATGTTGCAACCGAACGTGAATTTCTCGCGGGAAATAGCCTGATATCGTTTATTTATGCGTCTCTCAAATACGAATTTTACTATACACTTCGTTTAAGACACGCCATTTTGCAAAACGATTATCGAAAGATTACTGCTTACATCGAGATCGAGAATAGATTCGCAGGAAGCTGGATGCCGCGATTTCTTCCCGCGCTTTACTTTCTTCCGAAGTTGTGATTGGTTGATTTCCTGCTGCCATATTCGGTTTCGCCGAGAATCGTGAACACGTACGCTGGAAGCAATGCGGGGTAATTATTTAATTTATTTCATAATATTATTTAACATATATCGTGAAAAGTTCTGAATATTCGGATTCTTCTGTTATCGTTTCATCGTATGTTAGCATTATCAGCTCTCGATATCGAATTGGCAAACAGAATTTTTCTCATACAAAGTAAGTCACATTAAGTATATGTATATGTATAGTCGAAGCAATGCAATTAAAAATTTTTCCATTTTAATTGCTATTATTTATCACAGACATTTTACCGAGCATTCATTTTATAAATCTTATACATACATATATATATATATATATATATATATATATATATCGGGTTTACATTAGAATTAGGGTTAGGGGCGTGAAACGAATCTTCGTTTGGGTTACACGTTGTCGTTATGCAATGGAGAAGACATTGACTAGTGCAAATACGATTATTATAGAACCGGACAAGTAACCGCGGTAGTTAGGTGCTCGAGATACTAATGACAATGATCCTAGGTTCAATAACGAATCCGCGGTCAACGGGATGACAACAGAACGTACTCACAAAGTCTAAGTCTGAGAATAATCACTGATCGCGAAGGCGTTACTCTTGGATCGATGAGATCGCGAGCGAGAAAGCCTTTCCCGTCCCGATGATGCCACACAGGAAAACTATAACGGGGTGTGTCTAAGGATACGAGATCATCGGATTCGTCGAGAAAAGCCTTCGTTCAGAAAGTGTTGCTGCTAATTGGTTAATCTCCATATCGGTGGTTAGAAAAGGATGCTAGCCGCCCTCGAGGGAAAGTTGCTAGTGGGAGACGCCGCTCGTTGAAAAATATGTCTTCCCTATCTTCCCGTAGTTGGGACAAAGACTGTTTGTCTGTTTGAAGGACTTTAGTTAACTAAACCTTAAGATTTATAACGGGCCCTCGGGCTAGCCGAACATGTACTGCGGAGACGCATCGACATCTGGCAATCATCTTACTCGAAGAATAGGGTCTGCACGTGGCGAGCCACGGGACAGAAACCGTTGGAATGTTTACTGTCGCGTGTCGCCACAAATATTTCTTTTAAGGAGAGCTATAGAATTACTTCATACCTTTGTTAGGCAAAGCGTTCATCCCGTGACCGCGGCTACGTTCGGCGACTGACTGTCGCCTCGAACCCAAGCTCATTATCACAATTCTCGAATAATTACAATCGGGTTGAATAACTACAATTGTTCAATTACAGCTATAGTAGACTCTAGGTTACAATGTTGCGGGATTATCCAAAATTCCAAAGGCTCCGGTGTTCTTTCATCTCCGACACGGCCATCCTGACTATCACACGTCCTCGTGTGTAACTAAAATATCGTATTTCTTACATTAGATTCGATACAACTGACATTATTTGCGATTTAACTAAATGTCCAAGTAAGTCAAGGGTCCAGTGCAATAACAAAGTTTCGTTCGGAGGTTTGACAACAGAAAAATAAAAGAGAATAGGAATTTGTAATGTTATAATTTGTATTCAAAGTGTTAGGTGCGTTCTGTGAGTCGCCAGCCAGACCGTAATGACACAACAGATCATTTTCGATTTCGTACACCGGTGAACCTCAGTTTGTTGGATCATATTGCCACGTTGGGTGCATTACACCCAGAAAGCACGTAAGCCCACTCAACGGGTTACAACAAAAGCACGTAACCCCACTCAACGGGTTACAACAAAAAGCACATCAACCCACTCAACGGGTTACAACAAAAACACATCAACCCTCTCAACGGGTTACAACAAAAACACATCAACCCACTCAACGGGTTACAACAAAAACACATCAACCCACTCAACGGGTTACAACAAAAACACATCAACCCACTCAACGGGTTACAACAAAAACACATCAACCCACTCAACGGGTTACAACAAAAACACATCAACCCACTCAACGGGTTACAACAAAAACACATCAACCCACTCAACGGGTTACAACAAAAGCACATAAAACCACTCGGTGTATTACTATGACCACAACGCAGTGTTAATGATCCTCTGAGGTCAGTGTACTTGCATCGTTATTATCACCGCCGTTGTCATCACCGCAGACGTCTAACTCAGCAGGGACGCAACCTTCTGGCATTTTTCTCAGTCTGTCGTGTCTGTCCTTATATGATCGTTTGCCGTCTAAGGTTTTTAGGGTATATCTATCTCCTTCCAAAATCTCGGCTATTACGAATGGACCCCTGAATTTCGGATCTAACTTCGTCTGGTTTCTTTCCTCGTTTTTACGTAACACGAAATCGCCAAGGTTGAACCTAACTATTTTAGCTTTGTTTTTGTCGAACCTATCCTTATCGTATTTGGCGCAGTGATACATCGAGCATTTTCGACGATCGCATTTGCGTCTAAGTTAGTTTCGCTTAGTAAGGAGTTATCCCGGTGATCGTGGATTCGTTTGAACTCAAACATTGCTAATAGTATTATTTAATTTAATTATTCGTAGATCGTATTATTCATTAGGCTTAGTGTTTGTTAGACTTATTATTAGTTGTACTTATTATTTGTTAAGCTTAGTGATAGACCTGTATATATGTCTAAATAAAATCTCGGCTTTGTGAAACGATGGCTAGTCCACACGAAGAGTCGTCGCGCGCCCAAAATTCGAATCGTGACCCGACATATATATATATATATATATATATATATATATATATATATATATATATATATATATATATATATATATATATATATATATAACCAATTTATAATATATATATGAACACACACACACACACACACACACACACACACACACACACACACACACACACACACACACACACACACACACACACACACAAATATATATATATATACACACACAAATATATATATATATATACACACACAAATATATATATACACACACAAATATACAAACACACACACATATATATATATATACAAACAATAGAAATACTTTCGTGTGCTATTATACGTAGTTCGATAGTTTACATTTCACGGGCCCCGTGTTGCACCTGCGTCGGTTTCGTTCCTGTTTCCAACGTATAAGTGTAGCGTCAGTGATTCGCGTGACGCGACGCAACCTTCAACGTTTGTTTTTCTCCGTTTATGCGTTGTGTGTTCGTTTGAATGAAAACGTCGCGAGTGTTGTAACAAAAACCACGGAAAACAGAAGAAGAATACGGGAGCAAAAGGAATTCCAGGCTACAGCAGAATGCCCATTGCCCAACAGGGTTTCGTTCCATGGTATTTCAACGAGGTAAGCTACCTCTTTTAGTACGCTTCAAGGCGCCTCTTTCCAACCAATTAATTTGCGTCCAACACCATTTTAACTTCGTATACTCAGAGAAAATATCGTTCTTTTGTATTTTCTAACTCTGATCTATGTATAAATTTACTGCGACGGGTCATTTCTACGGATTAACGTATCTTATAAAAACGTTGCGTGAAATGTTAATAATATATAAGTCTTGAAACATTTGTACTAATTTCATAGAGGAACGTAGTTGGTACCTTCCGGGTGGCATATTGTATGCTTGTTACATGAACTTTCCAAATATCTTACAGTTAAATGGTTGGATTGTTTACTAGAATAAGCAACACAACATTGTTTTTGATTTATTGTGAATGAATTTATAGAATCATATTATTTTACACATATACACTATCGCGCAAAAGTATCCCAACATTTGATTACTTTTGATATTATGTTATTTAATTGCACAATCAAATTGATAGTATGTACCGATATATAATGATTACGATCTGTATTATTATCTTATTCCTATGATGTGGTTTTAACATAGGTCGTAACAAAACGGTCAAAAAAATTCTTTATTCTCAGACTCTGTAGCCTGTAAGAAACGAATTAATTAATTAAGAATCTCGTTGTAACCTACAGGTTCGGAAAAGGCTGATAGGCTTTGGTCTACGTGGTGGTTGGGAATTTTCATTCGTTTCGAGTTCGCTTAGCTGATAAATAGTGAATGTGCATTTCTTCCAAAATAAAGAAGAAAGCGAAGTCGATAGAAACGTGGGTCAAATTTGAAATCATTTCTCGATTATGTGGAGGTTGATTAAACGCGTTGGTGTATATAGTGATGAGACGAGTTGATATTTGGTGTAGTCAAATGTATTTAAAACTATCGGCAGTACTCTTCTAACGATCTCCCTCTAACGAATTTAAATTCGACTTCGGTTGACGGTTGCGCGTAGCGGCGATATTGTTCTGTCCGGAGTTTGTTTATTATCAAGTTTCGTACCTCGAGACGGTATCAATGCCCCGAGGCAAAACAACAACATGAGTTACTCTCGATTCGCATCGTCCTATGACTCATATGCCGCTACAATATGCAATCGAATAAAGTGATAAATAGCTTGCAGATGTTTACGCGTCTCTGAAAATGTTAAAAGATATAACATGTTTAACGCGAAGTATTCGTGATAATATTCGCTGCAATTTGAAATATCTGCGTGCAGTCTCGTAGGTTTTGAATAAAAATTTATCTTTTATCGAAAGATACATACATGTTTTGGCCTATATATAGCTTTGTACTCTTGTAACCTAAAAGAGAAGTCGAAAAAAAGTGATGTTAACTCTTGCAGTAAAAAATTCATTTATGTCAATACTACTTTTAGAAATGCACCAAGAGAAGCAAGACAAATTATTGACGAAACACAGGATAGTCATTTCCGATTCAAAAGAAAAACGCAACTAAAATAATATGTAGATAGCTATTAAGGCAATAAATAATAAAGTCATTGAAATGATCCATCATTTCAAACTAATATCGCTTCTCTTTACTTCAGAACTGCTATAAACATTTTAAATATCATTTATGTCTTGGTTCCCTTGCGAAGTTCTCGAAGAATTCGTCAAATGATGTCATGAACAATATAAATAATCGTAAAAAATCTATATTTGTGTTTAAAAAATAGGCGAATAAAGAGAAATAGGATAATCGAGACCGGTGAAAAAGGATCAACCAACATCCCGCATCTGATACAAGCGGAAGAGAAATCAATTTCTATCATGTCGCACGGCAAATAAGAACGCAAATACGGAATCTTTTGTATAATACTACTCCAAACTCTGTTGAGTCGCAGTAATAATAATAATCGGGTGTTGACTTTTGCTCGTTTTTACTTGAAGTTTGCTCGTTACCTCTTTGAAATTTGGTGGATCGTTTTCTGTCGAAACCCGTTCCATCTGACGTTAAAATCAATAAAAACAATATTACGATAAAGACTTTTATCTCCATTGTTGTCAACTTCCGTCAAGTCTTCGTTTTCTGCTCGCTGAATATAATACGGATTCCCAAAAACTTTCTTCGTATGAAATTTTACTAATGTACATTTATCAAACATTGCACATTTTAAAATAGGTTATCATTATAAGATTAAAAAAAAAATAGCTAAAAATATCTTGAAACAAAAGAAACCAATTTTGAAGTTTGTTAGCCCGGAAATGTCATGGTAGGAAGGTATACTTCGATATTACTTTTACTATCGATAGGCGTCGCCGTCGTTGCTGTTATCATATACGAGACACAACAAATCACGAAATTGACAAATCACCGGTGATCTCCTCGAGTCGCAGTTCGAACGTTTCACAAATAAGTTAAAGAATTAAACTTTAGATATAGTGGTAAAATTTATTGTATGAATCCAACAGAGTGACGGTTCAGGGTGTTATAACAAAGAGGTATAGAACGCTGATTTGGGAGACTTCTTGTACTGAGGTTTTAGTCCCTCTGAAGCGGTTATCGTCGGGTGTATATCAGAGGCGCCTATCCGTTGCTATCTGGTTATTGTTTCGATAGCTGTGGCATGTAGGATGTTTTGTCTACTCTATTAGTGCTTCTAAGCGTGTGATACTGTCGACGATTCGCCTGTGCATGATTATACATTGAGTAAACGGATAGCCTGAGTTGGAGTTTTGATGATTAGGATAATCGAAATAATTCATAGCCATGGTAATATTTTAACTAATTTATTTTGTTGTCTTTTATAGGCCACTGCAATGAGAAAAGAATTCCTGAAGCCAAAGAAAATGATACACCCAAATAGCAGAAAGTCTATCGCTATTACGAAAAAAGCCAAAAAGTAAATACAATTACTATTAAATTATGTGATTTTGTTATGTACATTTCATTTATTTTATATGATTATATAATACTTTTGTGTAATAAAGAAGGAAATGGACAATGTGTTTTGTTTCAGAATATCAAATAGACAGAAGGCAGAAATGTCCTGCAGAAACAGAATTCAATAGGAGAGAAAATATCGTGGATCAGAAACAATATGATTCCAGGCGTGTGACCCTATACTCCAGAGATAACTGCAAGTTTGTTAGAAACGGAGGTAAAACAAAAATGTATACACATGATGATACAGAGATTGTACATTAAAGATGTGATTAGTTATAGTTCTATATTTGATCCAAAGGTATGTAGCAAGAAATGATGAAGAAATGGAAGAAATTACTATTAAAAGGTCTATAGCTAGCAACAGGAGTAGACAGCATGCTAGGAGGGAACATATAATTAGAGTAGAAAGAACTAGGAGAATATCATACACGTGGAATAGGTAAAGAATTACAGCCAAATTTATTTTCAATATATCCTGATGTACAAACCCTCCTTTATTTTTCAGAAATTTCTGATATTTTAAATGCAACTCAGTGTGAAATGTTATTGAATTGGAATAATGAATTACAGTGTGCGAATAATTTTAAATTTATAAGGTTTGGCGAGAAAGATTTAAAGAAAGTATTAGAGCTAAGAAAAAGAATGAAAATAAGCCATATTAGACTATCCAAATCTCTATTAGCTATGCCTGTAAACAAGAAGAATTTATTCAGCAAGCCAATTGATTCAGATGAAAATAGTGTAATGGAAATAGAATAAATTCTGTAGATATGTCTTTTTATCTTTCATCTCTATTTAAAAACAAGAAAACAGAAGAAAAGCGAACAGTTTCGTCCTTTTTTGTTTGCGAAATGCTAGAAACCGCATTTCGTCTTGCTCTTATCTCCCACGAGAAACAGTCACGTCACAAGATACAAGAGTACGATAGAAGAGAAAAGAAAATGTTCGATTGTGAAATATACAACAAAACTGAAACATGCAGATGAATCACGTGCACGTTATGAATATTCTGCATCGTTTCTCCGCCTTTCCTTCATTTTTTTCGCTAGCTGCTCCATTATTTAAGAACGAAGATATAGTAATTACTCTCAAAGTTGTACATTTCGAAATGGTAGGAAAATCAATAGTACAATGATAAATATACGATTTTAAAAGCTTTTTAGATTTCTTACATACTTAGCATTAATCAAATAGCTTAGTATATAAAAGAGTTTACTTATGTCGCATGTTATAAATGCAGCTGCGTTCGTTACAACAATTCCAATTCCAAGGAATTTCTCTCGAAGATCGCAGTGAAGAATTTGCTTTGTTAAATTATTACTGGTATACTTCGTCAACTTGTGGTATATCGATACAATTTGTCAACCATCACTTTTAATAGCTTCTCGCTAATAAAAACATTTCGTACCTATTTAATAAGAAGCAGTATATTCTTAATTATTTAGAAATTTACTTAATGATGTTTAAAAATACGAATATGTTTAAAAATTATAATGTAAATATATATATTTCATTTCATGTTTTACTAATATATCTCTAATTTAGATTAAATATCTGAAACTTGAAAGAAACTTTTAAAACTTTCAATACATCGCATACGTTTCAAATTTAGTGCATAGTTACATATATATATACGATCGATCTTACTCGATCATCTTACTCGAAGAACAGGGTCTGCGTGTGGCGAGCTACGGGGCAGGGACCGTTGGAACGTTTACTGTCGAGTGTTACAACTATTTCCTTCTTAAGGAGAGCTATAGAATTATTCCATGCCTTTGTTAGACAAAGCGTTCATCCTGTGACCGCGGCTACGTTCGGCGACTGACTGTCGCCTCGAGCCCAAGCTCATTATCACAACTCTCGAACAATTACAATCGGATTGAATAACTACAATTGTTCAATTACAGCTATAGTAGACTCTAGGTTACAATGTTGTGTGGGATTATCCAAAATTCCAAAGGCTCCGGTGTTCTTTCATCTCCGACAAATATATTATGGTATAGTTCCTATTTTCCGACCGCGTGGAAGGAAAATAGGACAGCCTTAATACCAAAGGCTAATAAAGATGGAAATATGGTCGAGAACTGGCGACCAATTACGATCGGCCCAATTCTAGGCCGCATTTTCTCATCACTCCTCGATGGGCGGCTAAGATGGGATATAGATCAAAATATAAGGCTGTTGAGATATGTGTAATTTTCTGTGCTGGACTGAGTTAAGTAGTAGAAATACTTATATGTATATATCAGTGTGTGGAAGTATGTGTGTGTGCGCAGCGTCTCGAAACAAAGGAATGTAAACAGTCAGTCGGTTAAGAGTCGTCGATGAAGAGTCGTCGATGAAGAGTCGGGTGTAGAAGGTTCTGAGACGCGTGCAAGTGTGTATCGATAAATATATATAGAATCGTTCATGTAATAAATATATCATTATTTTAGTAATAACTGTCAATATACATTTAATGTTCCTATAACATTATTTCGGCTTCAAAGATCCACAATTCTCAACATGGTAGAAGATCGTGGTTGCCGAGATTTAAGGTTATGGAACCACGTGTAACCGGGAGTGAATGTATAAAAGTCGATTTATAAAAAGGAATAAAAAATTGGAAATAAGTTCTGAAGAGATAAAAAGGCTATTAGTAGAACAAATAAAAAGATTTTGGATAATAAAGAGAATTATTTTTTGAAAAAAAAAAAAAAAAGGTGTGAATATAGAAAACGAATCAAGATGCCAAGGGACGACGAAATTAAGGTTCAAATATTCGATGGACGCGATTACAGAATGTGGAAGAAAAGAATATTAATGTATCTAAAGTGTAAAAAATGTTATGAACCGGCTACACGAGAGAAAATGGACACGGATGCGCAAGATAAGTGGGATGAAAAGAATCAATGGGCGATGAACTACATCTATAGTAGTATAACCAATGAGCAATTAGAATTTGTTGGTGATCAAGACACTGCTTTAAAAATAATGCAAAAGTTTGATGAGATGTATATGAAGGAATCAACAGCAGTGCAAATTTGTATAAGAAGTAGACTAGACATGATGAGGTTGAAAGACTTTGAAGAATCAAATTCATTTTTCACGGAATTTGAAAAAACTATCAATGAATTAAAGAGTGCCGGTGCAAATGCAAACGAACGTGAAAAACTCGACTACATGCTGAAAGCACTAGCAGAATCATTGAGCTATGTTGGTGACTTAATCGACTCAGTGAAAGAAAGTGATCGGACTTGTGAATTTTTGAAAAATAAAATTATAATGTGGGAAACGCGTAGCAAGAAAGAAAGTGATAGAACAAAGTCAAATGTATTTACAGCCGAAAAAAAGGACATAAAGTGCTATGGCTGTGGAAAGTACGGTCACATGGCAAAAAATTGCACAAACACGTATAGAGGCGGAAACAATGGCGCAAACAATGGAAGAACACAACAGCAAGGAGGTGCGTATCAGCCGCAGTAGAATGGGGGTCGCGGCGGACGAAGTTTTGGCCAAAGAAGACGAGGATACGGCCAACGAGGATTTGGCCAACGAGGACAAAGCAGAGGCCGGCAACAACGCTACTACGAGGCAAGTCAACACGACGCAAATTATTCACACAACGAGGGCTACGACGACCAAGAAATTGGATCTTTCCTAACGAGAGTAGAGCGCGAAAATAATAAAAATGAAATTACGGTATGTACTAGCGATACGCGAAAAATAGATTGGATATTGGATAGTGGATGTTCAGATCACATTATAAATAATGACTCTTATTTTGTTGAGTACGAAAATTTAAAAAACCCGATAAATGTGAAGTTAGGAGACGGTAGAATTCTAAAAGAAACAAAAGTCGGAAAAATTTTAACTTACTTTGAAGTAAACAAAAGGAGGATTAAAATTACAATGTCTAATGTATTTTACGTGAAAGAAATGGATAATAACTTAATTAGCTATGCGAGAGTAACGAATGAAAATAAGATAGTCTCAGCAGGAAATACTTTAAAGATATATAACAAATACAGAAAGTTGATAGGGATAGCATTCAAAGATCATGGTTTATATAAGATAAGTAGTTACATTGAAAGGCAAGAATCTCATGCTAAAAATGTAGAAATGTACCCTTCCAAAATAACCGTAGAAGAGCACGCGAGATTTTAGAATTAGTACATACCGATTTAAATGGACCTCATAATAATACCGGGTTTGATGGATCCAAATATTTCTTGACATTTATAGATGACTACAGTAAGTGTGCATTGATTTATACTTTGAAATCAAAAGGTGAAGTTTACAATTGCTTCCTTGATTACATAAACAAAGTCGAAAATCTTACTGGTAAAAAGATAAAGAGATTAAGATACGATAATGGAAAAGAATATACGAACAAAAGCATGTACAATCTAACTAGGGAAAAGGGAATTGTCGTAGAACCATGCCCACCTTATGTTCACGAGTTAAATGGAACAGCTGAGCGCTACAATAGAACAATCATGAATTCCGCTAGATGCTTATTACATGATTCAAAGCTGAATATTAAATATTGGCCGGAAATAGTTAGAGCCGCGGCGTAATTAAAAAATAGAACCGTTACAAACACATATGAAAATAAAACACCATTTGAAATATTTTTAAAAAGGAAACCGAATATAAATAATTTAAGATTGTACGGAAGTAGAGTTTTCGTAAGAATACCCGAAGTTAAAAGAAATTCGAAATGGGACAAAAAAGCAGACACTGGGATACTTGTAGGTTATGAAAACAATGGATATAGGATACTAGTTAATAATAAAATTGTAATTGCAAGACACGTAGAATTTATAGGTGAAGATGATAATTTAGTAGGATTTCGAGGAGAAGATGGACCAGGCAATGAGACAGAAAAGGTTTTTGACGAACATTCGGATGTAAACGAAAAGGTCGAGCAGGTTGCAATAAAAAAGGAGAGAAATTTAAGTAACGAATCAGAAGAAAAACTTGAGGACACAGAAAGTAATTTGAGAAGGTCAGGACGGGAAAGAAAGAAACCTCAAAGATATGGTCAAACGAGCTCATATTTCATTTATGTGAATATAGTTAGTGCACACAGTCCTATGAAACCTATGAAGAAGCTTTAAGTGGAGATGACAGCGGTTCATGTAAAGAAGCAATGGATCGAGAAATGAATAGTTTAATGAAAAATAAGACCTGGCAATTAGTAGAAAAACCAAAAGACAAAAAAGTATTAGACTTGAAATGGATATATACGAATAAATCTGATAATCGTAAGAAAGCGCGACTAGTTGTTCGAGGCTTCCAACAAAAAGAAGTACTGGAAGATTTATACTCTCCAGTAGCAAAAATGCAAACGTTGAAGTTATTACTATCTTATTGTTGTCAATATGGTTTGACGATTATGCAAATGGATGTAGAAACAGCTTTCTTAAACGGAACTATAAAATCGGAAGTATTTGTAAAACAACCTATAGGTTACGACGATAAAAGCGGGAAAGTATGTAAATTATCAAAAGCGTTATATGGATTGCGTGAAAGTTCAAGAGCTTGGTATGAATGTTTCGACGAATATATGAAAAAATTAGGATTTCAAAGAAGTAAGAGTGATTATTGTCTGTATATGAAGTATGAGAGCGATGATGTTATATATTTAATTCTATTCGTAGACGACTTATTAATATGTGGAAAAAACATAAGAAAAATCGATGAAATTAAAAAAAATTGTCAAACAAATTTTTGATGAAGGACTTGGGTGAGGTAAAGACTTACTTAGGAATAAACATTGAATACGATAATAAGAAGTGTGAGATGAAACTGGATCAAAGTAGTTATATAGAGTCATTAGCGAAACATTATAATATAGAAAACAGTAAATTATATTTTACACCAATGGAACAAAACTTAAGTTTAGAACCCGCACAATCAGCTTTAGACGATATAAGATATAGAAATCTCATAGGAGCTTTGTTATATATTAATACTGGAACAAGATTAGACGTTAGCTATAGTGTAAATTATTTAAGTCGATTTCAAAACAGTTATAACGAGACCCACTATAAATATGCAGCACAAAAAATTAAGGAGGTGTGTTGAGATATGTGTAATTTTCTGTGCTGGACTGAGTTAAGTGCGTAGTAGAAATACTTATATGTATATATCAGTGTGTGGAAGTATGTGTGTGTGCGCAGCGTCTCGAAACAGAGGAATGTAAACAGTCAGTCGGTTAAGAGTCGTCGATGAAGAGTCGGGTGTAGAAGGTTCTGAGACGCGTGCAAGTGTGTATCGATAAATATATATAGAATCGTTCATGTAATAAATATATCATTATTTTAGTAATAACTGTCAATATACATTTAATGTTCCTATAACATTATTTCGGCTTCAAAGATCCACAATTCTCAACAAAGGCACAAAGGATTTACATCCGAAAGTGGATGTAAAATCAATATTGACCTAATGAGCGCAGCCTTAAATTATAGTAAAAGAAATCGAAGGGGAATTTTCACAATATTGGACATCTCTAAGGCCTTCGATACTATACCCCATTCAGCTATAAAATCATGTCTGGCGAGAAAAGGCGTTCCGACCCCCATAATTGAAATTATAAATGAAATGTACAAAGGATGTAAAACTACGATCAAAGCGAATAATAATATAGAGGTCGAGGTAGAAGTTCTCAGAGGAGTCAAGCAGGGTGATCCTTTATGACCGCTGCTATTTTACTTGTGTCTCGAACCGCTGCTTGAAGTAATCGAAAAGAATATCGGAGGCATTAATATAAATGAAGGGAACAAAGTCTCTGTGTTGGCCTTCGCAGACGATATCGTCTTGCTTGGTGAAAATACGAGGGCGGCACAAAGCCAGATAGACGAGCTTCAGAAATACCTGGAGAGGTCGGGGCATGAAAATATCAGCAGAGAAAAGTCAAATGTTCCAGGTAATAGCGAAAAAGACACCTGGTTTATTAAAGACCCGGCAATAAAAATTGGTAAATTAAGGATACCCGGAAGAATCCCAGAAAGAGCCTTCAGGTATTTGAGTGCTAAAGTTGCGAGTGGGGGAGGCATGAGGTAGATTTGTCCCATATCACGAATATACAATACAAGCAGGCGATAGAGAATCTGATTCGAAATTATAAGCCGCAGAAAACGCTCGAAGTAGGGGTTGAAATGAATCTAATATTACAAGATGATCTACCCGGTTATGAAAGACCGCGAAGGTTATCCCCGCAAGATAAGGTCGAAGTCAACGGTCAGATCAAAATGTGGCTGAATGACGGAATAATACGCCAGTCACATTCCGACTATGCAAGCCGGATCGCGTTGATTGAAAAAAAAGATGGTTCAACTAGAATTTGCGTCGACTATAGGCGACTGAATCGAAAGGTAGTGAAAGACAGATACCCGCTACCCTTGATCGAGGATCAATTAGATTTGTCACAGGGATCGATAGTATTCAGTACGTTGGACCCCAAGAATAGATTCTTTCGTGTTCATGTCGGAGAAAGTAGCAGGAAATATACAGCATTTACAGTTCCTACAGTATGAATTTATTAGTGTGCCGTTCGGATTATGCAATTCACCAGCTGTTTTCCAGAAATTCATAAACGCAGTTTTCAAAGGATTGATCGTGACAGGGCATGTGCTGACATGGCAACCTGATGAAAAGCATCCTGTCTTCCTTGGAGCAGTGTGGGGATCACAAGGAAACAGGAAGAAGGAGAAGGAGAAAGCCTGTCGAGGTTAAAAAAAGGGCAGACAGGGCAGAGATGAAGAGAGAAGTGACGATAGCTAAGGGCGGATACCCAAAAAGAAAGATAGTATCGCCGGCTGAAATTATGAGAGTTGGGGAGTATAAGAGGCCCCGAAGAGGAGAGGTCACATACGCCGAGGCGTGTGGGAGGGAGAACAGAGCGATAAGGGGTGACTTCAGCGAGGACTCCGAAGGGTGGATGAGGGTAGAAAAAAGGAAGAGGAAGAGGAAAGCTTCCTTAGAGCAAGCTACCCCGATGGTGCGTCCGGGAAATAAACGGCAGGTTGGTGCCGAAGAGAGAGCGTATCAAGGAACAGGAGGAGGAAGGAAGCCATTCTAATTAAGGTGGAGGAAGGGAAGGTTGCGAATGGCTTCATGTTTATAAGAGGATAATGGAGGTGAGGAGTTCATTGGAGGGAGCCACGGGGGTCCGTAGGACGAGAGCGGGCCTAATTGAATTCGATAGGACGGTGGTGGTTAGTGAGGAGGCGGCCAAATTGAGAGCCGCCTTGAGTGATAGTACGAAGATGGCCGCTCTGGTGAACAGGGCGACCCTACAAATAAGGAACATCGATCCCCTCACCAGCAAAGAAGAGCTGGTGGACGAGATCAGGTCGCAGTGGGCAATTGAGGAGAATGCGGATATAGAAGTCAAATCTATAAAAGCGGCACCATGGGGCACGCAAGAGGCGGTGGTGGTCCGCCCAGCGAGTGGAGTGCCTAGTGACGAGAGAGAGGAGGCTGAGAACGGGGTTAACGATAGCTTCTGTAAGGCAGTTAGCTAATATTCGGCGTTGTTATAGGTGCCACATGTTGGGGCATGTGGCGGCAGGGTGTACTGTTGCATGTCATGGCAGGGAGTTGTGTAGGAGGAGCGGCAGCGCTGAGCATATAATGAGAGATTGTGATAAAGAGCCGAGATGCGCAATGTGTCTGAAACATGGTGGCATAAATGCAAGGCATGTAACGGGTTCGTTGGCGTGCCCTATGGAGCGTTTAGGTGTTAGGAATAGACGGGGGCCCAGTTAGGGTTCTACAAATAAATCTAAATAGATGCAGGCTTGCGCAAGACCTAATGATGCAGTGCGTATGCGAAAGCAGGGTGGACATTGTGGTCATCTCCGATCCCTATAGGCAGTTGCCATTTTGGTTTAATGACGAGGGTGGGGATGCATCGATATGGGTCACTCTGTTTAATGGAAAACATGCGGCAAGCGAGACCCTGATAAGAAATGTAGGGATTGTAGGGTTCAGGGTTTGTGACGTATTTTGCGTCAGTGGGTATTGTTCCCCTAATAAGAGTAAGGGCCAGTTCAACGATTATTTGAAGGAACTGGAAGGGATCATAAAGGACGGGAGAAAAAGAGCACCGGCGATTATGGTTGCCGGTGACTTTAATGCGAAATCCTCGGTGGGGGTGGGGGGGGGGGGGTCTAAGACGGACCGTAGGGGAACATGTCTGCTGGACGTTACAACGAGGAACGAGCTTATAGCTATTAGGACGACGGGAAACTATTCCTTTCTGAGAAATGAAAGGACTAGTTTCCCGGATATACTTAGTGTTAATAGACGAATAAGGCTGAGTTGGAGGGGGAGTAGGGTCCTAGGTTGGTACTCAGCCTCTGACCATTTTTATATTGAGCATAAGTTTAGGGATAATATTAAGCGAGTGGAGGGTGGCGTCTTTAAATACTTGACAAAAGAGATGGATGTAGAGGGTTTTTTAAACAAATATGACGGAGTCTATGACGAAAATGGTTTTAAATTTGACGAGACGGCATGCGGCGAAGGGCTGCACATGAGTCTAGCATACTGTCGGCGTTGAGAAAGGTGTGGAAGCACACGCTGAAAATGCTCATCGAAAGGAGCGTTGGTCTGGATCCCTTTCATAGGGACCAGTATGGCTTTCTTCACAAAGGAGGGGGACTCTTGAAGGCCTGGATAGGACGGTCGCAGTTGCTGAAGAGTGCAGAAGGAAGGGCCTGGCGTGTGTTCTGGTCGCCCTTGATGTGAAGAACGCCTTCTACACTCTAAGGTGGGAGAGGATAATGGAGGAGGATCGAAGGAGACGGCTACCGGGACGGCTACAGGAGTTGTTAGCGGACTATCTGGCTGAGAGGAGAATACTGATACACTGTCGTGACGGTGTCGCAGGGAGGAACGTCTACGCGGGGGTTCCGCAGGGATCGGTCTTAGGACCGTTACTGTGGAATCTCGTGTATGACGAGGTGCTGGAAGCGCTGGACCGGGAGAAGGATACCGAAGCAGTAGCGTTCGCCGACGATCTGGCGGTTCTACTCAAGCTCTGAGTCAATGAGAAGATAAAGGCGATCATAGCCTTGGCCACTAGGTGGTGCTGCGAGACTGGAGTGCACCTGGCCAGGGAGAAGACGGAGGTTATCCTCTTAACAAGGAAGAGGATACCGACGATTTTTAACTTCGACGTGGGGGATGGGGGCGAGATTTCCACTAGCCGTGTTGTGAAGTACTTAGGGGTAGTGTTGGATAGTGCTAGGGGATTCTCCCCCACCTCAAAGCAGTTTGTGATAAAGCGGAACGGTTCTTGGGCGCCATACGGAGCCTACTCCCAGACGTCGGCGGGCCCAACGATTTAGTCAGGAGACTGTATTATGGTATCTGGGAGTCTGTGGTTCTATATGGCGCACCGATATGGGCCTCCTCCCTGGGAAGAGAAACAAATAGGACGATCATGAGAAGGGCATAAAGGGCGGCGTTGATCCGTATGTCTACCGCCTACCGTACGGTGTCACATGGGGGTCTGTGTGTGCTTACCGGTAGCATGCCGATTTACATCAAGACATGGTTGCGGTGGAAGCAGTATGGAGTGAAGAGGCGGATCAACGAGAGCCCTGAAGAAATGGCACATGTTGGGCAAGAAGAAATGAAGGATTTGGAGACGGAGGCAGAGGACAGGTGGAGATTGGAGTGGGCGTTCCACAACCCCACAATTAAACTACGAGACTGGTAGAAGATCCGCTGATCTTTTACAAAAGAAAGAGGAAGATCAACTACCATACAGATGCAGATCCTTACGTAACACGGTATCTTTAACTGGTACCGTCATAGGATCGGCAAAGAGTCGCACACCAGTTGTTGGGATTGTGGTGCGGTGCTGGATGACGCCGAACATGTGCTCTTTTGGTGCCCTAGATGGACGGAGGAGAGAACGGAGTTAAAGGTCGCGATCGGTGAAGACTTTAAATTGGAGAACCGGGCCGTTGAGAAGATGGCCGCGGAGGAGCGGTTTTGGAATAGGTTTTATGATTTCTGCACAAAGGCGATGAAATGCCGGCTTTCTAAAGAAAGGGAGATGGAGGTCAGGAGAAAAAGGGAAGGAAGGAGGAGAAGAAGGACCAGAGCGTGTTGCGAAGTGGGCAATTCTTTTAGAGCAATTCAATTAGGCCAGGGAGGAGCATACTGCACATCGACGCGCTAAGTCGAAATCCGTTGCTCATGGTCATGCTGCTAGACGAGGACGAACAAAGGATTGTTGCACGGCTAAGGAAGCCGCATTTGCAAGAAGATAATCTGCGGTAGATCCGGGACAACATCGAACAGCACGAAGCTGGCGGATACGTTTCAAAGGACGAAGTTTTGTACAAAGAAATAAAGGAGATACCATTGCTGGGCGTGCCAAAGTCAATGCAGACTCAAGTGGTTCGACGAGCTCACGAACACGGCCATCTGGGCATCACTAAAACGGAAGCGTTATTAAAAAGGGACTATCGGTTTGTGGGCATGCGCGAGAAGGTGGATAAGGTAGTGCAGAGTTGCATCGATTGTATCCTTGCGGAGAAAAAATAAGGAAAACGAGAGGAGTTCCTGAACCCTATTGACAAGGAGGAGTTGTCATTTGACACTTATCGTGTCGATCATCTTGGACCATTGCCATCTACGAAGAAAAGGTACCGGTATATCTTCGTGGCGATTGATGCCTTCACAAAGTTCGTTTGGTTGTATTCCACAAAATCAACAAGTTCTGCGGAAGTTATTCGCCATTTGAGGAAGCAGTCTGTAGGTTTCGGAAATTCGAGAAGAATTATCTCGGATCGCGGGACGATATTCACAGCCGTTGCCTTTGAGGATTATTGGAATGAGAAAGGTATACAGCACCGCTGGACTACAATGCACAAGTAGAAGGAGTGAAACGGACGCTTATTCCCCTATTGACGAATTTGTCTCCGCCAACACCAGACAAGTGGTTACACCTAGAGATAGCGCAAAGGTATTTGAACGCAACCACCAGCAGAAGTACGAATGTTACCCCGTTCCAACTCTTGTTTGGAACGCGGATGAGAATGCGCGCAGCTGATCGAAGACGAGTGAGCCGTGATGTTCTAGGAGGAGCGAGATCAGCTACGCGTAAAGGCAAAAAAACGGATCGAGGAAATTCAAGCTAAAAACAGACGGACGTTTAACAAGAGACGTAAAGAGGCAACAGCGTATAAGACAGGAGATTTAGTGGCGATCGAGAGGACGCAGGTCCTGGTCCGAAGTTGCAGTCGCAGTTCCTTGGGCCGTACCGCGTGGTAAAAGTCTTGCGGAATGACTGCTATGTGGTACAACGAGAGGGCGAACACGAAGGGTCACGAACAACAACCACGGCGGCTAATCGCATGAAATGGTGGGACGTTGTTGAAGTCAGAGGTGAGGGTGAAATTAGTGATGATGAGCACATCCGAGGGCAGATGTGATTGTCAGGTACGGCCGAAAGTAGTATCATGAACGAGGGGCCTAAGGGGTGTTGTGCGGATCGTAAACAAGCGGTTGCCTAGGTGTGAATTATAAACAAGCGGTTGCTCAGCATATGCGTACTGGGGCTATGACAAAAGACAAGGGGATGCTAGGGGACGATAAACGAATTAACAGGAGTATGAATTGAGAAGTCCGAGAGTGCGGATTGCGTTATCAAGATAGTGTTGTTAAAAGAGAGTTGAATTTGCGTTGACGAAAATTGTTAATTAATTATCTAATTGTTTTAATTAGTATACGTTTATTGCAATTGGGTCATGTTTAATAACCACTGTTTTCTGTTTAATTAACATCTGTTTAATCCATTTATCATTAATAAACTAATCATAATAATTTACGATATGGACATTTGATAACTAATAAAACAAGTTTAAGTCGTCATATTATCCTTTCTGGGGACGACTCTGAACAGGTATCCAATGTCAAGAGCGCTATAATTGTCCGAATAACTACCGACATTGGCGCTGAGATTATGCGGGAGATAGAGGAGGTGCAGCTGTCACTCCTTCTAAAGGCCTGAAGGCTACCTATGTTCATAGGCTCAGGCAGCCATCCCATAAAGTACGACCGGTTAGAATATACGCGCTTCTGCGTGAAACGATGCGTATCCTCGAAAATGAGGTTAATCTCTTCCAGGCGACAGTGGCGAGTCCAACCTTAGGGCGACTTCAAGAGGTGTGGATCATTCCAAGAGGTCTCGTCATTCCGGCAATGAATTTGGGAAGAGTGCCTCAGAGAAGCTCGGACAATGAGATGTCATTCGCATGTCAACGTCGGCGCTCAGAAAATGTCTTATTAGACACTAGTTACCTTCAAAGACAAAGAAATTCTGACCTGGCCTGGCCAAAATAATGCTCTAAAGAAAACCGGCCACGTTGCTGCTATTATCCTTGCGAAAGGCATAGCTACAAGATATCAACAATATTTTACGACAAAGAGCAAATTAACTCCATTATATTATAAGATTTCTATCGTAAAACGATGTTATCAAAAACTTTTGCACGTAACTGTATATATAAATTAGCAACAAATTAGCAACACTGCGGTTTAAAGACTTACTTCAGGTTAAACACAGACGTTGATTCAAGAATCACCCAAAATTTAATGAGCTAGAGAGGAGCAGAGTTCAGTTCTAAGTTCTGCTGGGTCTGCCATTTAAGGTCTATCTACGGATTGATTGATAAAACAGATTTTAAGGATTTCAATTATTCTACATATTCGAAAGCCTTTCATAATATTATAAACTTTTGTGTTCTAGCTTCCATCATTATAGTATATTATTATGATTAAAATGATTGCCATTTTAGCTATTCTATTAATATTACTATATTCCTTGTACAAATATTGTTATTTGATACTTCTGTTCTTTGATAAATCTCTTTAAAGATAGTAACCTGTAAATTTCTACACGCCCACGATCGCTAACCACTCTCGATCTTACGAGATACCATTGGAGTAAAGCGCTCGTCTAAAGATCAGTGCCCGCTGGCCAAACACTGAACTTCGTAAATTGCCCCCCAATTGGTTTTCGAATAGAACTCTTTTGCTTGCTGTTACTTCGCAAACAGCTTCAAGGACTGTTCACAATGTAAAGTTGCAGAGGACAACTTCTCTGACGGATACTTCCATCGTGAATCTTTGTTCGCGAATAGAATAGAGTTGGTTCCAAACAGAGGACATAAAAATTTGGCTATGCAGGTCCTAAACCGTAATTCCTTCCATATATCCAATGATTGTTCGCAAACTGTTCAACAGCGTGATCTCGGTGACCGAACTTTCCCTGAACACATTTAATGAATAGCACACTTCAATAACTGTAATTTCAGTAACAATAAAAAAATTAAAAATATGTATACATTAAGATATCTACTAATTATTACACATTATATATTAATATATAACATATAATATGTTAATATAATAATTTTTATGCGGTAGTTAATGGATAAAAATCCCTATATAAAAGGGGTTTAAGAGATATTTCAACTTTAATTTGTCAAATTTATTGTGCTATAGATAGGAAAAATTGAATGGTGCAGACGGAGTACATTTTTGACGAAGCCGAATTCTTTTTACATTATTATTTCCCAAGATATAAATTAAATCAAATAAATTGGATATATGTATATGTCGGGTTTACATTAAGAATTAGGGTTAGGGGCGTGAAACGAATCTTCGTTTGGGTTACACGTTGTCGTTATGCAATAGAGAAGACATCGACTAGTGCAAATACGATTATCATAGAACCGGACAAGTAACCGTGATAATTAGATACTCGAGAAACTAATGACAATAATCCTAGGTTCAATAACGAATCCGCGGTCGACGGAATGATAGATGAACGTGCTCACAAAATCTAAGTCGGACGCGTAATATTCACTGGTCGTAAGGGGTTACTCTTTTCGTCGATGAGATCGCGAGAGAGAATGGCTTTCCGCCCCAACGATGCCACGGAGGAAAAATTATGATGGGGTGTGTCTAAGGACATGAGATCATCGGATTCGTCGGGGATAGCCTTCGTTCGGAAAGTAAGGAAAATTAGCGTTGCTGCTAATTGGTCAATCTCCACATCGGTGGTTAGAAAACGATGCTAGCCGCCCTCGAGGGAAAGTTCCTAGTGGGAGACGTCGTTCGTTGAAAAAATAGGTCTTCCCTATCTTCCCGTAGTTGGGGCAAAGACTGTTCGTCTGTTTGAAGGACTTTAGATAACTAGATCTTAGTGTTTATAACGGCCCTCGGGCTAGCTGATCACGTACTGTGGAGACGTGTCGGCATCTGGTATCCATCATACCCGAAGGATAGGATCTGCATGTGGTGAGCCACGGGACAGAAACCGTTGGAATGTTTACTGTCGCGTGCCGCTACAAATATTTCTTTTAAGGAGAGCTATAGAATTACTCCGTACCTTTGTTAGACAAAGCGTACATCCCGTGACCGCGGCTACGTTCGGTGACTGGCTGTCGCATCGAGCCAAGTTCATTATCACAAATCACGAACAAATACAATCGGATCGAAAGACGACAATTGTTTAATTACGACTATGATAGAATCTAGATTACGGTATTAGGGGATTATCCCGAAGTTCCAAAGGGGGGGCCTCGATGTCCTTTCATCTCCGACATATATAAAAGACATTTTGTGTATATATTAAAAAATAAGACGTTTATTTCTAAAGTTATAAAAACTGATTATTCCGGAGAAGAATACTTCCGTTTAGTTATAATTTTCATACATACATCTCTTCTTTCCCATTCCTTCATGACGTTCCGTAATAAATAAAAAACCCGAATGATCATCTTTTAACATCATTCATCTGATACTGAATTACTGAGTTTTCTCACATTTCTTATTATATCATTATGACACGAGTTTAGTCAGATTATCTAGGTACGTAGGATAAAATTCGTGGGGTCTGAAAACGTGAACTACCAGTATTCGCGAGCAACGGCCATAAAAGTTTGCCGAAGAAGTTTGCTCAAGAACACGTTCGCACATAGTACTCTTGAACACATGACCAGCCTTTGGGGAACGACGTTATCAATAACAGACACAGTAACCTGTATGGACGTTACACTACGTTCCAGGTAATCCAGAACAATCGAGATCTATATAAATAGGACCGATGAAGATTGGATCCACAATAAAACTAAATATAAAGCTCGGGTGTATCTCGCTCGGGCATTCCATTATCGCGTGTTCGCTACTGTAACAGTTCATCTGCGTTTGCTCGTTCGAAGGTTGACAAATCTTGAACAAGTGCTAGACTGGTGAAATTAGTCGTGATGCTTTTACAATTTATCAATTTATCAATTCATTAATTACAATTTATCAATTTGCAATCCGTAGGAAAGAGATAACATGCTCGATATTCTAGTTTGTAGCTGTAGAAAAATAAAACATATATTTTCTATACATCTTCTATATTGCACACCTCATTGAACATATAGAAAATCGCTAGTAGAACATAGATTATGAGAATATATTTAACTCATAAATACGTTGTGAAAATTATAGAGGAAAATATAAATAGAATGTAAGCCGGAGGTAACAAAATTATATGAAACGTTATTTAATATGTGTTGTAGAACGAATATATTATTCGCTATTTATAATATTTCATGTTTTAGTTCCCTTGTAAGATATTTATTATATTTCAATTATATACTTAGTTTTCGAATATCTTTCTGCTAAATTATATTATTTTCCTAGAACTTCATAATTGAATTTAATCTTACTGCTTGAAATGATTGACTTCCTTTTGTGAAAACACTCCTGACTAAATCTATCCGAACACTTTCCGTAATACTCAGATCTGTTAAATTTGCGAAACAAATCAAGGTTTGAATATTTTCAAAAAGATAATAGTTTCAGTAAATTTAAGTGTATCGAACATTATCACGTTGAAAGGATCTCTCCGTTCAATGCGACTAACATGCTTTTCTTATCTTCCATATATTAAACTGATATATCTATGACTGTTTATAGCACTATATCATTACTAATTCTATTCACTGCTTAAATTAATTAAATTTTTTTCTGAAAATTGCGTTTTGTTTCATCTCTTACTTGCCACGTTTTCGAATATAAATTTCGTTTAGATTAAACAACGTTTAATTTAACAATGGAGAAGTCATGACACAGGTTCATATATGTTCCTGCTCCGAATTTATATCACAGGAAGTTCCTCCTTTCTGAAGTTAAGATCACGATAAGTATCTGTTCTTCTGTCTGTTCTGATGGAAATAAGTGATCGATGAAATAGTATACAACGAAATATAATATTGTCAAATACACCGGAATCTGTTACAATATTCTTCAAGGACGGTATAGTTAATCGTCACGCAACACGGATGACTGTGATATTTGTGTTCTATCTGTTCCCTCTTCTTTTTCTATCTACTTAGAGACTCATTTTTTGCACTGATTCCTAACGAGCAATCTTGTCTGAACGTGTCGTCACTTTTGCGGATACTTGTTCACGACTTCAATACGTATTCGCCATTCGGTCATTAAAGAGATTGAAGAAATTCTGATACATTTTTCTTTACGCATCGTCATCTCAAGAGTATTCCTATTAAAGCGTGCAAATGTTTCATAACGGTAATAAATACATCGAGTTCAGCAAACATTCATATAGATAAAATTTTGGGCATCTAAATTTACTAGCGTAATGCGATGCAACATTTGCTTAAGTAGTTTCACAAACTGAGTTGAGTTTAAGAAATTGGTAGAACACTTGACAAAAAGCTTCTCGATGTTCAGGATAATATGCTCCATATATTATAAGGAAGTTTTTATGAGGCGATTGTTTCAATAGATTCGGATGTTAAAAAGGATATTTTACAGGATCCTTAAATCCAAGCTGAAATTGCACTTATAAGCAGAGTTGTAGTTTTTATATAAGGATTTCATCCTTGAGTGAAAACGCTAAATATGTTTTCACTTAAATGATCTTTTTATTTGTGTTGACTGTGTCAATTTTTTTTTTTTTTTTTATTGTTTGTCTTCAAGATTTTCTTTGCATGTTGTCTACTGACAGTCTTGAATGCAGTAATTTCATATTTGCAAATCTCGAAGGATTTGTGAATAAAACTGTCGCCAGAAGCCCGAGAAGAAAGAAGCATTAGATACTTCTATTATTCAATTATAAACTTTTAAAAACTATTTACTTTTTATTTTTATTATTTATATTATTTCTGAAATAATACTGACATTTGCTATAAAATTTGAATGAATTCGACATCTGTGTTTTGGTGAGAAACATAGCTGTTGACAAAGCATCCACTGCATCCGCTGCACTGTATCGTATTGATTGTATTGTCACCTATAATATTATTATAGTTAGTTTCCAACGGTACAAAGATTATTGTATGGAGAAATTACGGAGTGTGTTGTTTGTAATCATAGCGGTGAAATTTTGTGCTCGTGTTCAGCAACTGGAGATCAAATTATGCGAATTGCATTTTTCTATGCAACAAAATGCAAATACGCCTATAGAAAATGTGTCATGAACAACCTACTTCTCGATAAATGTGCGGACATGTTTAAGATATCCAATATTTGAATGTTTTTGAGATGTTCATCAACTTTCTTCCAGAAGCTTTTGCATCTTACAACCTTTTTTCATTGATTGCGATCTCATTGCGTATAGCTTTATTTGTAAGTATTAGGCAAGCAAATGTTTCATTTGTTCATTTATCCAAATTGAAACTTGATATTATTTCTTATTGCTGTTACTATATTACATTGTACAATCCTTGTATCAAGAGAAATATGTTAAAATTCTGGACATATATTTTACAGATAAAGCACAATTCTAGATTCCAAGTATACAAATGTATTCGTTTGTGAAATAATGAAAATCTCCTCTTCATGATTAGAAAATTGATGTGTACTGCATTGTATATCTGACAGCAATAATTGGATCCATTTCCTTCGCGTGTTCTGTTCACGTGGTCATCTGATTTCACATATGATATCACATGCATCTTCTTTCCGTTTCCGTCTCAAACTTCAAAACGCAAGTTTATCGTTTCTAATCTTTTCACTTTTATGTTTTCTTCGTTTTCTTTTACTAATGATCGTTTTGTACTGCACCATTTATTTTTATTGCCTGATTACTCTGAGTACGAGTTCTTCAAACTATTCAAATTCCTCATCGTATAAATAGATATTGCAAGTTCAAAACACGTTGCTGTGTCATTGGTCAATCTGCATAAAGTTCTCGACCAATATCAATATCTTTAGATTTGTTATAGATTTTCCAACATATGTTGATATACGACAAATTACAACATAATATATAGTACATTGTTGGCTAGAAACTTCTTGCATATTCTACAATTCCGTCCATCTAGACGGATTGCTTTTTCATCGCTAAGTACAATTTTTCTTTAATGTTTCCTGCATTGTATACTGTGCACGTATCTTTATGAATTCTATACATTGTTCTTTACGTTGAGACGTGAATGATATCTAACGTTGCAGTGTTGCAAATGTTATATCGCTGCAAAATACGTTGAACGGTTTATCGCAAAATCTACTATTTTAGCAAACAAATTTTTGGCAAAGCGATTGCTCTCTGCTCTTGTTTGTGTTATATTTCGTAGAACTTCTAAGCAATTATACTGTTATCTTTCCATTTCTACTAACAAATGAGGGAAGACTTATTTCCAAAATTCATTAAGGAATAAAACAATAAAATATTGAGTAGACTTGTACTTTATTACTCTGCTATCAAAACACGTCAATAGCAATTAATAAGAGATATAACAAGATTCTATTATGTTTCCCTCCATAAATTTCATATAATATTAATCATATAATATTCTACAACATATGACAGCGATCTTCCCAGTGCGTTTAGCATAATATATATATATATATATATATATATATATATATATATATATATATATATATATATATATATATAATTTATAAAATATATGTAACATTTCCCCTTGTAGAACATGTTAACATTTCCCCTTGGAGTCCTTAACATGCGTCATGATGTAGTCTGTATCAAATGTAGTGTCAGGTTGCACTATAACGAATAATAATATTACTGGAAAAAATGGAAAATACAAGTAACCAATGTAAAAAAGTAGGATGTCTCTTGTTTAAAGCAACACAACCTCTATACATCATCTGTTGTGTCAGTGCTTTTATATATGAGAATCATCTACAATTAATTACAACCGATCAGAATGAAATAATTACATAACTATCATACAGAATTATTTATAACACTGAGAGTAATTTAAAATTGTACGATACGATGCAAGAAATATTTTTATGTATAAAATATCGCAAATAAAAGTATAAGATAGTTTATATCAATGTAATCAGTAATTGAACGATACTATATATATCATTTGTTTTGGCAAAAAATTCTCATACTCATACAAGTCAAAAATGTAGAAAGAACGAGTTCCATCGTCGGAAGATAAGTCAACGATTGCATAATTCTTGGTTTTTTGTAAAGAACTATTGCAATATTTATTGTGAAACTGTTTTTTAAATATATTAGAACACTTGCGCTACTTTCATCGGTATTTATAATCTACTTTGGAATAATAACGGTAATATTTTATTGGTTATGGTAAGCAGTAGAGAACTAAGAGAACTATAGAGATTGAGGATCTCTCAGCGAAGAAAAAAAGGATATTCCTTGTCTGCAATGCCTGGAAAATATAAGCTCTCGAAAATGGGAGTCAGAAAGATGCTTTTTTTATTATTTAATTTGTAGTTTGAGGACTTTCGGTTTGGTATGGGGCTGGAATATGGAAGAAAGACTGGATAGAATACAAAGAAGATATGTGAAATTGATCTTAGGTTTAGATATGACAACACCAAATTCTATCAATATATATTGATAGAAGAATGCAAGCTAACATAAATCAAAAAAAAGCATTAAAAAGAGCAGCAAGGTATGACGAGAAAGCCTTAGTATCAAAAAAGGAACTAGCAAAGGAGTGCATAAAGGAAAGAGAGAGAAACTGGGGAAATGGCCAAGAAGAGAAAAGAGCAAGAAAGAGAAAGAAGGGACTAGAAGAGGTGAGAAATGGAGGGACACAGATAGAAGCAAGAGAAGAGCAAGAAAGGATGACAGCAGACCAAGTTATAGAGGAAAGAAGAAAGAGAGAAGTAGAAGAGAGGGGGGAAAGGATAAGGAAATCCAAATATAACATACATTACAGAAAAATCGCCAAAGAAGTATTACCAAAGTACTCAGAAGGGAGGATGAAGTGGAAGGACAGAAGAATATTAGCAAGATTCAGATGTGGAAAGCAAAGGAATACTGGAAAGAAGAAGGAGAAAAAAGATGCAAACTATGTAAAAGGAAAGAAGAAGACCTGAAACATGTAACAGAAGAATGTGACATAACGGGAGGACCAAAGGATATAGAAAAAACACTAAAAGAGACTAGAGAAGGACTAACAGAACTAAAAGCAATAATAGAGAGGAGAAGGGTAATACAAGAAGGGGCGGAACGACAAGAAGGAAGCACAGCAAGGAGGCAAAAGCGCAAAGTTGCAATAGTTTTTTAGTCATTAGTTTTTAGTTTTTTCTAGTTTTTTAGTTTTTAGAGATAGAATAATTAAGGGAGTGCAATATAATAGAATGGATAAGAGGGGAGGTAGATATATAAGAAGCGAAATAGGTATAAGGGATGTAAAACCGAAAGTTCGTCCAAAGCCGAAAGGCGCGGACTAAGCAATAATAAATAATAAATAATTTGTAGTTTACAATTTGTTCAGCTGGACATTCCGTAAATTTTTCTAGCTTAAAAAAAAAAGAATGCCATGTGATTCAGTCAAAGAGAGATGTTTCGCTGAAGATGTGCCAAGAACGGGTAGAAAACGCAAAATGACGCTGCGGCAAGATATTCGATAACTGCGAAAAGGTGCATAACACGATAAAAAGAGAGCGAAAAAACAACGCAGTGGTGAAAAAACGCAAATGAATTCTTTGGACGCATTGGAAAAAACTGTTACCTACAGGCCTTGACACTGATATTGTTGCAATGCGCCGTTCACGCGAACTTTTACTGAACTGTCTCGAGATTCAACTTAATGTAACCAAGTTTCTTTAGAGCATAAAGGCAGCTCTGGGAAAAAAAGGAGGATGCATGCACAGACTTGTAGAAAAATACTTAAATAAGTTTACTTAATAAAGTTCTATTACAGATCGATGATTGAAACGATGTTGAAAAGCGAGTTCCTAAGGGTGGATATCCGATTTTTCGGATTTGCCACTTTTTTAAGATGAATGGAAAATTAGAAATAATTGGTGGGTACATGTTCCAAAGAAGATTCAGCACCTGTGTACCGGTCGCATCAAATAGCAACAGGTTTTACCGTTCTTCAAGGTGGATCTCACCAGTAATGGGAGAACTCTCTAACCTGAACATACGGATAAGACCAGGCACTTGCAATATTAATGATTTTTATTAAAAAAAGGAATAAATATTTCAATTCATAGATTACTTATGCAACACTTCAATTTGCCGAAAACAAAAAAAGAGTATGAAAAAACAGTAATATTACAGCCTTTTTTAAAAAAAAGTAATCGAACTAATCCGGGTTTGCTGTATACAAGTGTCCTTGAGTCGTCAGAATGAAAAACCAAATACATGTAACCAAATACATGTATACAAAATACATGTAATCAAACACGTTTGACTCAATAGGTCAAAATGATTACCATCCACGCGCAGTCAGTGGCTCCATAAACGGTACTCATTGAAAGATCCAGAATCCAATTTATTGCTAAAATAAAGTGTAAAATACCACACAAATTTTACATAATTTTACATTTCCCCGTTTTGAAAACTGATAGACTGCAAAAAAGTGATTAATTTTTGGTTTTGCCCTAAAGCAAAGTTCAGCCAAAAACGATAATAACATAGATCCAAAATTCGTCCACATTTTCCAATTTGGGCCCGTAAACGCCATAAAAGTAGTGGTTTATTTCGTCGTTTCCGGAAGCAAGTAACATTTTTCTTTTTTTATTATTCTTGTGATTTAGGTTCCATGTGAACTAAAATCTCGATTAAAACAGCACACCAATACTGTTGTATACAACAGAAATGCTGAAGCAATATCAGAAGATTTATGCAGTGACACATGATATAATAGTACTTCAAAATAACGTTTATACTGATTTATGCGAAGTAATGGTAACTGCATATGGTCCATAGGTGTTTAAATAACATGATATTGGTAAATTTTTTGAAACAATATGCAAATAAAAATACTCTTAGCAAGTCAACGCTAGAGGAAGATATTAGAGGAAGACGTTGTTCGTATTTACGACTTGGCATGGCCTGAATACTACACGAAGATTCGTGATCACAGAAGTAAACAAGGCCCCGCGGGACTTTATTTACAAACTCCGGGTAAACAAAATAAAAATACAAAACTATCAAGAAAACAACAAACACTCACGACGAAAGAAACAAAACGTAACGTAGTTTGATCTTTAAAAATAACGACAACAGAATTGCTGGAACCGGGAGACAGCAAGCAACACGTGTCAGCACTGTGTATGCTTACGGGCACTATATCGATATATTTTAAAACACAGCTGCAGGCGGAAAACTATGAGATAAGAAGGGTAGAATAACAGGAGCGATATAACACCCGTTCTAGGTCAGGAACCGCCTCAATTTTTATAGAAAGGATTAGGACAGTGGAAGAACGTATGGAGAAAAAGTGGAGAGAAGAATGGAGATATTACAGGGAGGATAATTGGACAAGGAGACTTATAAATGACGCTTGTATTTTTAAAAGAAGTACAGAAGGAATATTGAAGACTTTACCATGCAGAACTTGAGAGGACATGGAATATTTAACGTATATCGTAAGGCTATTAATGAGGAGGCCCACTCAAGATGCTGGGATTATAATGCTGAAGAAAATGATGCGGAGCATGCGTTGTACCACTGCCCTACGTGGATCAATGATAGAACAGTACTAGAAAAGTACTTGGGCATGCAACTCTGCTAAAGTACCTGGAAGAGAGAAGCTGGATGATAATCACTGGAAGAGATAAAGAAGGGGAGGAGTGGACATATATGGGGAGGGAGGAAACTCAGTAATAGATTATGTGATTGGAAATCAGGAGACGACAGAAGAAATAATCGACATGAAAGTAGGAAAAAGAACAGGGTCGGACCATATGCCGTTAGAAATAGAAATAGGGGGCAGGAATTACAACAAGTGAGGAAAAGAAAGAAGAAGAGAAGGAGAAAAGGGAATGAACAAACTAAAGTGTGGAAAAATACCTGGAGGAATGTAAAGGCTGGACCTGCAAGGGAAGAACAGTAGAGGAAATGTGAACTGAAATCAAAAAGAAGATAAATGAAGCAATGCCTAAGCAGAAAGTGAAGATAAGGAAATGGGGCATGGGGGAGAAAGTGTGGTACGACAAGGAGTGGAAAGAAAGGAAAAGAGAGATGAGAAGGAAGATGACAAAGTTTATGAAAGGAAAATGCAGCAGAGAAGCGCTCACAGAGGAAAAAAGCCATTCAAGCAGTGGTGTAAACAAAAAAAGGAAAGACACGAAGAAGAAGAAATGTAGAAAATAAAGAGGATCAAAACAGAACAAGAAGCGTGGAAATATATAAATAAATACAGAAGAAGTAGAGATGGTATAGATGAGGATATAAGCGAAGAAGAGTGGAAAAATCACTTTATGGAAATTTTAGAAGGGACAGAGCAAAAAGAGGGCAGAAAAACGGGGCATAGAGAGGAAGAGAAAATAACGGAGGAGAGAGAAGATGTTGCGTCGGACAACACTCTAAACCAGGCCACACACCTCGGGCAAGATGGCAGCCAGATGTCTTCGGATCGTTACTGCGTACCCTCAATAGTCTCAAGTGCCCTCCGTAAATCTCAGGAATTTATCTCGAGGGCGGTTAGCATCCTTCTTCATCCATCACCATAGTAAATAACCAATTAACAACGAAGCCTATTTCCCTCACTCTCTTAGCCAAAATCGTCACCAACAAATCCGATGGTCCCATGAGCTAGACACACCCATCCTTAGCTTTCCTCCACCACAGCATCGTCACCGAACTGCACTGATTTTCCATCTTTCAAACAGTCAACATCTTTTGACCGGGCTTACACCCGTAGAGCAGCCACTCACTTATCTTATACATACGCACCAGCGTAACTATCTTCCTTACAAAGTTGTTGGAATAAATTGTGATTTATAACTTATTATACAGTGTTACATTCATTGAACCACCTCTATTATCTTAATCGAAACAGGGGAACGACTATTTCGCGGCGTCGATTAACCGAATCGTAGCGAGAATTTACGCCTCTCGCTGACGCGTTTTCCTAGCGACCGCGTCTCTCCGCGAACGATCGTAACATTTTGGTCCCTTGAGCCGGATTCAGTGGCAAGTGAAAAGTGTGAACACGTAACCGGTCGAATCATTTTGGTCCTTCGAACCGGATCACGTGTCAAGTGAAAAGTGCACGCCAGTGACACCCACTGCCATACAGTGCCACGTGAATCCAACACAAACAGCAGCAGAAGCGTTACCACTCCAGCGAAGTCAGTAACGTCAGAGTCCATCAGTTTTTTGAAGAGGCATAACCCGGTGGTTGAAGAACGCAACCACGCAGCCTCGCGCCAACAACTAGAGGGTCAACTTCCGCAAGAACACGTCTTACACGTCAAACGAGACACACACGGTGACGAGTAACATTTAAACTCACAACCACGAGGTAAGCTCGTTTATTGCATTGTCTTCACAATCTACTATACCAATGGAGAACACAGACAAAATTACCTCCTTGCATCGGAGACGAGGCTTTCAAATCGGCCGATTTACTACTCTATCTACACAACGGTACCAACTTCGTTGGCGCCAACAACGAATTACGAGAGCTCTGAAACCTTCTGCAGTCCGACGATCATAAGGTAAAGGTTCAGTCCTTTTTAACCGACCGACGGATCGAATGGCGCTTCATTCCTCCCAACTCACATCACTTCGGCGGGTTGTGGGAGGCTGCAGTGAAATCCTTCAAACCACATCTCAGACGTATCGTAGGTAACGAGCTCTTAACATTTGAAAACTTCAACACACTCATCATTGAAATCGAGTCTATCCTCAACTCCCGTCCGCTGACTCCAATATCATCAGACCAAAACGATCTTCTTGTCCTTACTCTCGGTCACTTCGGTGATTCATTAACAAGTTTCCGAGAACGAGATTTCAGGGACACTCCATCCAATCGTCTCTCCAGCTGGCAACATATTCAAAAACTCAAACATTTCTGGCGCCACTGGCATCGAGAGTATCTGAACGAGCTGAACATCCGAAACAAATGGAGTAAGGGCAGTCACGACATACGAGAAGGCGTCATCGTCATTCTCAGAGAAGACAACGTTCCCCCAATGCAATGGCCACTGGGCAGAATCATCAAGGTCCAACCCGGCGCAGACGCATCATACGGACGGCTACCGTTCGATCGGAGCATCAAGCGGATGGTACCACTCACTACCATGCAGGGATACTGGACGAACGACTGAAGGCAGAGATTGAAAAGAAACGGAGAGAGCCAATTCGGATTCAGAAAAGGAAGAGAAGTGACCGATACGGTTTATGTAATAAACCACATCACAGACAAGCAGCTAGATGTGGCGACACTCGACGACGGAAATTTCCAACGGCTTCGCGGCACAAAGCGCTATACCTTCAAAGCGTAAGGCCGACAGGCCTAATGTACCATCGATATCCCTACGACTTTTTCGCCGAATGTTCGTTAGAATGCATACGTGGCAACCGTCGCGGACTTCTGATAAACGCGCGCGTAGTGGGGATATCGAGGGGCAACAAAGGAAAGAATCTGTTCGGTTTTGAACCAAAAAGATTCATTTTGCCCCGAGCCGCGAAGTGCGAAAGGTTAAGAGAAGCAAACACAATTAGAGAAACGAGTCGTTAAAACTACTCTTGAGAGTTCAGTTTTAATCGTTACTTGTTATTAATTGTTGTTAAACGTTAACCGTGGTTAAACGTTATTTGTTGTTAATTGTTAAGAGTCTAATAAACGTTATTGTTGAAAATCAAGGGTATTTTCTTGCGGGCACCTTCATGGACGGTCACCTTCACGGACGGTCACCTTCACGGACGGTCACCTTCACGGACTGTCACCTCATAAGTGTGAATAAATATCTTGGTTGTTAAACATATCCAAATGTTCCTTCAGTACCTATCACGACCTATCCACCTCATAGGTGAAGAAAGAGGGAAATTATATACCTGCCTAAGAGCGGCGTTCGACAGACTAAACAGAGAGAAACTGGAGGAGAAAATGAGGAAAATGGGGATTAGTACAAGTGTACTCATCGAATATTACTGTTAATAAATATTGATTGTTGAATACATCTGAGTATTTCTTCCGCACCTATCACGACATCCCACCTCATGGCCATGAAGGGAAAAGAACAAGAAAGAGAAAGAAGGGACTAGAAGATGTGAGAATGGGAAGGATACAGATAGAAACAGGAGAGGAATAAGAAAAGATGACAGCAGACCAAATTATAGAAGAAAGAAGAAAGGAAGAAGCAGAAGAGAGGGAGAAAAGGATAAAGGAATCCAAGTATAATATACACTACAGAAACATAACCAAAGAAAAATTACCAAAATACTTAGAAGGGAGGATGAAGTGGAAGGACAGAAAAATACTGGCAAGATTCAGATGCGGAAACGAGATCAAAGCAAGGGAATACTAGAAAGAAGAGGGAGATAAAGATGCAGACTATGTAGAAGGAAAGAAGACCTGAGGCATGTAATAGAAGAATGTGAAATAACGGGAGGACCAAAGGACATAGGAAAAACGCTAAATGAGACTGGAGAAGGTTTAACAGAACTGAAGGCAATAATAGAGAAGAGAAGGGCAAACGACAGGAAGGATGCACAGCAAGGAGGCTAAAGACCAAAGTTGCAATAGTTTTTTAGTCGTTAGTTGCTAATTTGTAGTTTCTACTTTTAGTTTTTAGAGGTAAAATTAGCAAGGTAGTGCAATAGAATAGAGTGGAAAAGAGATGTAAGAGATGTAAAACCGAAAGTTCATTCAAAGCCGAAAGGCACGAACTAAGCAATAATAAAATAAAAGAATAATACAAGAGGATCCAACAGACCAACAGGCGATCAACATTGTGTAGTAAGCCCTATTATCATAAGAGGTAGAAACGCTACTATTCACTTCTAAGGACGTAGGAACGCTATCAGTGATGTCTAAGGATGCAAAGCCTTCAGCATTTATATTTATATAATCAAATAATAATCAAATCTATCTGCCAAGCAAAGGAAAGAGTAAAGAAAAAAACAAAGAAAAGAGGGAACACTGTAACAATCATCTCGGAACAATGTAAAAGCCAGGTCGAACGAGAACATGGGTACATGAAATTTGCATAAATGTTGAGGACTGATGGTTTAACTAACTAGCACTGCTCATTAGATTAATTATATGATCTCTTACGTCGTATCGCAACTTATTCCGGTTATGTCCATGAAGTGTGAGTTATCTGTAAAATTTAATCGTAGCGTTTAGCTTCCCTTCATAGACTTAGCTTATTGTAGTTCGTATCGTTGTTGTCTGTCTTGGAGCCTATATATTCATGCACACCATCAACAGAATGTTTGGATCTCTCATAAAGCGTCTTTTAACTGTTTTGCCAACCGATGCACTGATAAGGCGTCTTACTCCAACACTCACTGCTGAAGTCATGAAGACATGGATTGCATTGGGTGATCGACAGAACGACGAGTTTTTGAAATTGCATGGTCGTCCCGCGGCCTACTTTAAGAGAGCGTCGAACGATAACACCGTGCTCCTTTCTATCTGCCTAGTCGTCAAGTCACTTCAAGTCCGTTCGAATCTATCAGTTTAGAGAATCGGTACCAGTGCACTTCGCTGGGCATATGTTCTCGTACACATTCGCGGGACATTCTCTTTATATTAAACATTGTAGAAACAAACTATGTGTGGACATGATTAGCCTATCGTGCAGATAGCTAGAAAAAGAGAAAAAGAGAAAAAAGGATTAAAAAATTTAAAGGAAGGAAGAAAGCGATTTGGAAAAGAGAAAAAAAGGGCTGAAAGCCGAAAAAACATTTCTTGACTTGGGCGAACTGGAACGCCCAAAGAACAAAAAAGAATGTAAGACAATTAATGGGGAAAATTAATTTTTATTATAAATTTATGGAAGATGCCTGCAAACTCCTGGAACCACTTCATAACTTATTAAGGAAAAATGTCAAATTCATCTGCAATGAAGAATGTGAGAAATCATTTCAGAGGATCAAGGAATATGTCTGTTCAAGTCCGGCCCTAGCAACATATGAGCAAAACAAAGAAATATTCATTTATACAGATGCAAATGGTGATGGTTTAGGAGCCGTTTTAAAACAACCCCAAGATAACGGTATGTTGCACCCGGTTGCGTACTTCTCAAGAAAACTGAAACCAAACAGAATCAAAGATGAAAGCAATCTATCTCGAATGCCTTCCTCTTAAAGAAGCGATTCAATATTGGCAACATTACACATTACTGTTGCTTTGCACAGAATGCTTGATATGAAATGAACCTTATAGCGATAGCGTTCGTAATGAGAACTAGCTGCAGTACGTATATAGCAGCAGATGGGTTCACGAAAATTGCATCAGGTCTAATATGGCGTTCTGCGTGTACATCAACTGTAACTCGAATGATACACGTTGCTGAACCGAATAACAAGCGTATCAACTAAAAAATTGTAAAATAGAGATAACAATGAAGTGTTTGCAAGTGATCTTAGTTAATATATCTTGAACTTTGTTGCTGTATTTTCGATGATAGCGACTAGTGTTATTTGCAAGAATTGCAAAAGAAAATTCAATCTTCTAGAACCAGAAACCGCGGCTTAGGTTCCAAAATTGCAAGTAAGTGTGAGTACTGGATGAAATTTTTCAACTCATCTCCACTAATTGGCAATGCCAATCCATACCAAAAGTCATCTGAAATAAATCGCAGGATTGTGTTGGCGACTTTTAGAGAACGGAATGGAAAAGATAAATTTATTTTGTGGGCTAATGGATATTTTTCAGGGATCGGCTATCAATAGATACTATGGCTGTCCGGAAAATTTACATTCTGTTGTCTTACGGGTATCTAATCGTCCAATTTCGAGAGCTACCGAAAAAGACAGAATAAAAGTTAGCGTTTCGGAAGAGAGAACGCCAGGAAAATGAGAGAATTGAATTTTTCGTTCGGGTTTGCTACACTCCTCGGGAAACACAGTAAGAATGTGCTTGATATAATTGTAAAATCTAGGTTTCCCAATCTTGCAGCGTTGCATGGGAGAATAAAACGGGCACAGAACAGTACAATGATTAGTATGAAGGTGACAAAGATAATTGCACTATAAACCATATCAGTGCTGATAAAGTGGAAACTTATGTCATCACAGAAATGTTTATGAGATCAGGAAAGAAACATCATGCCAAGTATAGTACATGTATTGGAGATGGAGATAGCGAAACACATAAAGACATTAATCCATACGAAGACATTGTTGTTTAAAAGAAAGAATATGTTGGTCATGTATAGAAACGAATAGGCACAAGGCTAAAGGACGCCAAATAATGTTAAATAAACTGTTTTCGGATAATTACAATAGCGTTTTCACAAAAAGTGGAATTTCTAACTTGAGAAGGACAAACACAATAATTTGTAAATGTCCTAGGAATAGCGAAGAGTATAATCCATGCATGTTTTAAACCAGTTAAAGCTGGATTCCAAGTCACTTTACACAAAGTTCATCTGAAACAGAACTTTTGTTTGTAATTGCTTTTGTTTGTATTTGATTTTTAGATGAATATAATTAAGTGCTGTGGTCAAAATCTGAACCCTCGTCAATATTTTATTGCCGATCTATTAAATTTGTATTTATGAAAGAAAATGAGGCATTGGTTAGGGAAGAAGGTAATAATGGAAATAAATAATCTTTCTCCCAATACATACAATTCAAACAATGATAATATAAAAGTTATCTTTGCTTTGCGCTTAGCCATGTTATACGGTAGCGTTGGTAATATTTTATCAAATATAAATGTTAGTCCCAAAATGTTGTACCGGTGGAGAATCTTCAAAGAAAATGAATTCGATAGAAATTATTCAAAAACCTCGCGTGTGCAGATATTTCGACGTTAGCACGCGAGCTAAGAATTAAATCGTAATTCGACCGTGCCAGTTTATCCTTTCAGGAAGAAAACAACTTTATTGACTGGACAGTTCTATGTAAATATTTATAAATCGCACATTAAGCGAACTTGTTTACGAGTTAAAATCCAAAGGTCTCAGCTGTAAGAACCACAAGAAAAGATAAAAGAGACCTACCTTCAGAATTTCAACCTCATAAACGTCGTGAGGTAAACTGTTTTCTTTTTGGGTTCACTCAAAACAGAATATTGGTATCGTATGATCCCAAGAATTATGATCCCATTAATACAAATATGTATATAACAAAACAAAAATGAAACGTATTCTTTTCATTTGTAATTTTAAATAACGCATAGAAAACATAACGCATACATGGAGTTTATCACCTTCTTTAAATGGTATAATGCATTCCATAATTAAAAGCGAATAAAGAAACGAACTTACCAAAGCACCATAGGAAAGAATTTATGAAGTTTTATCTTACTCGGGAGTCAGTTTGCCTGAATATCACAAAATCCATTCACCTTAAATTTCTGGCAACGAGAACTCTTCAAATTTCCTAAAAAATGAATTTTAACAGACTTTTTTTTCAATTTTTTAAATTTTAACAGGCAATGTAATATTTTAACAGATAATTTAACATTCTAACAGAAATAGTAACAAGGGAAAGATAGCGTGTGCAAAAATGCGTGAAAGGGCATTTAGAAAAATCGAAATAATTGGAAATATAATTAAAAAGTGAAGAGAAAATATCATGGGTTTCATGCCTGGAGCATAAATGTGAAAAATTTCCGCTTTTGTAACAAATTCTACATCCTTTTCTTTTTTTGTTTAAATTGAGGTGTGCATTGAATTTCATGACAAAATAATATATATTCATATATAAATATCAAAAATAGTAGTCATTTTCCTTAGTTTATTTATCAAAATGTCATTTCTTTATATTATTATGATACAAAGAATTATATATATATATATGATGTATAATGCAAAATAAGGATATAAAAATTAAAATTGATTTCACAATTACACTTGAATATGGTATGAAAAGTAAGGTTTGAAAGAAAATTTCAGATACATTGATTTCCGGAGTTATTTAATTGCTTTTCATGTTTAGTTGTAAATTTCCACAATTGGCCAAATTGCAAAATTCATGCCATTGACATTAAGGAAACAATATAGAGTGTAATAAAAGGAAAACAAGAAAATACAAATTCTGACAGTGAATTTAGTAAAAAATCAAGAAAAAGTAAGACAGACGTTAGGAAACTATAGCAAAATAAAAGAAGCTCGAGAGGGCAGCGGTAACCATAACAATAAGAAAGAAACACAAGAGAAAGGTCACTAAAATAAATTACAAAGTGTAAAATAGCAGTAGAAGACAAAAAACAAATAACAAGTAGGAGCAAGGAAAATAAGTTATACAAAAAAGGAAATGAAGAAATGATTTTAAATCAAACCTTAAATCCTACAGAAAGTACATATAATGTTGAAGGGAACAAAGAATATGAAAGACAAATTAAAGAAGGTAAGAAAAATTTATCATTAATTAAGAGAGATTTTATATTATAATAGAAAGATACCAGAATATAGAAAAAGGTAGGAGAAAAGAAAAGAAAATGAGCAGATGAACAAAGCAAAATGGGCAGAAGAAAGAAGCAAACTAACAAAAAAAAGTGAGGTAATAGAAGAGTCAGACAAAATTAAAAGAAGAAAAGAGAGGAAAAACTATTATTATAAAAAGGTTGTAAATAAGAGATAAAGTAGAAGAACCCAAAATGAAATTGAACATAAATAGATTAAACTTTGTTTGAGGGCATCACTCTTTTCTGGTCATTGTTTGTATCCTCTAATGTTATTTCATGAATATGAAAATGAATATGAGAACGAAAAATAACAGTTTTGAGTTTAGTGATCAATTGTTTCACAAGTAGTGATCAATATATAAATTGATTTGGCAAAGGCAACTTTTGGTATTTTGTACGAGTGGAAAAATATATATAGCCCAACTTATATTATAGCGAAAACATTCATGTTATGGACAGAAATTAATGCTTTAATGGTAATCTGACATAAAGACAAAGTCAACCATACACAGTGTAGGTATATGGTATAAGAATATGGGTTCTCCACTACTCAACAAGAATAGATAAAACACAAACACATTTCCTAAAAAGAATATTATACATACTGAAATACCATGTAATGCCAGATTATGTGATTAAAAGCAATAGGAATAGTCTTGGAACACAAAATAATAAAATGAGGCATAAACTACATGTTAAAACTGGCAAACATGGGAGAACTCATAATTAGACAGGAAAACATTGCAAAAAGTAATACACACATAATAAACTCAAATAGAGTTATGAAGCCGATGGTACAGAAATAATAATAAATTTAAACTGAACAATAATAGAAGAAATAACACAAATACTTGCTGGATAAAAGAAAGAAAGAATAGAATAATCTACTTATAGTGAAGTATATAAATATGCTAAAAATATAGAAAAAAATAATTAAAGTTTCTTGCATATGAAACTGCTATTAATAACTAAAAGGATAATCAAAGTTAGAGTAGCTGGGAGACAGGAACGATCAGTGAATGCAGAAAATAGCATAAAATACAAAACAGATGAAAACAAAATGTATAATATGTGTAAGAAAAATATATTGGATAATATTAAGAATTTACAACAAAATTCATTAAAAAACAACAATAGGATGGTGATTTTTTTCTGACAAAGAAAAATAGTTACAAGGACTGACAAATTTTATTAAAAAGCAAAAGCAGCATTAAGCTAAGATCATTTTATCATAGAAGAATAGCAATTCAGACAAATTCACAAATTATAATAATCTAAGAACAACTTAAATACTTTGTTATGTTTGTTTTGCAGTAACCAACAAATTTAAAGACTTAGCCTAAGTATAAATATGCCATAAATAATTCTATGTAGAAATAAACATAAATAATATTAAATAAATAGAACTTTTCTTATTGAAATGTGACAGTCTGTAATAAAAGATAAATTAAAAAAGAAAAAATAACTTTAACAAAAAAGAAATTTATAAAAATTTATTCTTAAAAAATTGTGGCCAATCAGATACGTGAAATAAAAGATTATTAGAAGAAACATGATTAGTCTACAAGAAGATCATACGAAAGGAGAAATGAAACATGTACCGTATTCTCTCAACATACGATTGCGAAGAAGTTTACTTACTCTATATTTCATTTCCGAACTTCTTCGTTTCCACGCAGTCATAGCAGTTCAGAACTATTTTATGAAAATCAAGAATTTCCTACATCAAATTATTTGATTTGCAAGACCTCATATATTTCTAAATTACTTACACAAAATTAGTACAGCCTATGAACAATGCAAACATTAAAAAGAAATAAGCGATACAGTAGCCCAAACAAGGACAAAGGTTGAAATAAGACAACAAAAATAGCAGTTATTATTCAAATTTGTATGAAAAATCCTTCAGAAATTAAATTCTTCTTTTAATGAAAGACGGTTATGTATATGAAAATCAAAAATGCAGTAAAAATACAAAAAATATAAAAGAAGAAAACTGTATTTGTTATTACGACTTACTTTTGCATGTAGAATAATTTCCATTTCGGTTACTGCACTACCCCTGTTATTAAATAGCTTTGGAGTTCGATATTTAATTGATTCACACAGATTCAGTTTTTATATTCTGTATTTCACCACCATGTACAGCCATATGAACACACCGGATACTCTCAGATAATTAACACGTGGCAGAAGCCAAAACAAAAGGGCGTCGTTAGAAGTCGTACCAACTTCGCATGTAGGAACTAGTGATCATACCAACATGACATTTATCTCAACAGATTAAACAGTACTGAACTCTATGATGATGCGCTAGCATGATATAATGTCGACGACGAGGTAGCGTTGTTTGCTGATTGGTTATACTTCAGGACTACATGTGGGACCTCTGTACGATCGCTGGTTAAATCGGTCACTTTGCGATATGCTTATGAAATCTAAACGTAATTCTTTTGTTAACATTTTCATAATTCTACTTCAATTTTAGGATTAATTAAACAAATATTTAATAATTATTTTAATATCGATTACTATATATAACGATTATTATAATGCGAAATTTTATGTGTAAATAGTATGTTAAAATATGTAAATGTATATAAAATAAAATATATAAATGTGTGCATATCCAAAATATATTACATGTGTGTGTACCTACATTCAAAACACGTAACAGTAATACAATATTCTAGATTACGAATTTGGATTTATCGTTCATTATGTTCTTTCATTACAATTTAGTTGTCAGTTGCAAATCGATTCATAAGATTCATAAGGGAAGGATCTTTTTATTGCAAATAGACTAATGGAAAGTTTTTCTCTAAAATCAATTGCAAATAATAATTTTGAATAAAAACGGAAGAAGAAATGTCTTTCCTAAAGGAAGAAAAATGAATAAGGTATGAAAATCTAATAGCTGATAAAATTTTATTCGTTATTCCTTATTGACTGTCGATATTAGACCTTGATATTTCGTGTCAGGTATCCCTATCTCTGACATTCAATAAGAAAGGAGAACGTTTGTTTAGAACCTTACGTCCTCGAGAATGTTTCTAGTCCTATAACAAACAGTTTTTGTAAACAAAATCTTATTTTTAAAATTACATATTTACATACATTATATTTAAAAGTCTCGCTCTGACAAAATAATATTATTATACACATGTATAGCATTACAAATTAGAAACAGAAAAGACATGTACCTCTGTAGCTCATAACTTTCTTTGACGAAAATTTATTCCTATTCTAATTATAAAGTTTTTAGTAATAATAATAACAAAATAATGACTCGATGATTGAGTACATATTAACAAAAATACCCGTATCTGAAATGTTTATTATTTTGAAACTTAGTGAGGTACAATTATTTCATAAAGTTTATTATTCTCGCTTTGTTTCGTGCAAAATCAATAATTATATCTTCGTAATTTCAATTTTCACATAACTTATTCAAATTAAATAATCAATTAGATAGTCTTCCCTGAGACATAGTAGTATGTATATAATTTTTAATTAATTTTAATCTAGAGAAAGCACGCCCTGCAGAAGCGATTGGAATAATTAGTAATATTCTTAAAGTAACATAAAATTGGAAAATAAATCCTTAATTTTATGTATCATATTCGAACATTGCATTGCTGTTATATACAACAAATTTTTACTGTATATGTCACAAAATATTTTTATTTCATTAAGCATATCGCTTCTATCTACATTTCGATGATTTTCATTTTCTAAAATAATGTCCAAATTCATACGGTGTTTAATCGGTTCTTCTGCTTTCATATTTTTTAGTATTGTTATGTTATATAGAAATCTGAATGGTACAGACTCATGCTCAATGCTCAATTTGCATGAACCTTTCTCCGATTGAAAATATTCTCTGATCAGTCATAACTAAAAAGTGCTTTTTGAAAAAGATAACTTCGGTGTTATGCGAACGTGTATCTCCGCTTCATAGGCATAACAAATTTTCGTTTTCTTAATACGACGTCTTAAAAATTTAATGAAATGTCATTATTAGAGCAGGTGAACCTGTCGAAGAGCTACTTGCTCATCGATTTCGATGCCCTTGAAATATATCGTGAGATCATGATTCTGAACAACATTTTCTTATAGATACGAATGCTCGGTCTTAGTTTTCGTTATATTCATGTAAAAGTATGTTTGGTATCATAAACATATAAATCCTTTTTTTATATTTTATATAAAATTAAGAAAATAATGTTTGACATCTTATTTGTAAATAAAATAGTAGACGGTATTATTTCTTCTTCTAATGTCAACCAGCAATTTTCTCTTAATGTCCCTTTAAGATGTCTTAGAACCAACAATTTATTCTACACCGGTCAACACATATTGCTTTAATCGTGAGCTAAATCATGCTAACTCCTTTTATTCGAAGATAGATCAACTTTGGCAAATCACAGTCTCCTTAAAACACTTGCTGGAACGTTTATTTTAATTTATTTGCATGCTTGTATCTATATTTAATATATATATTATTTCGAGCATATATATGTCGGGTTCACATTATGATTAGGGTTAGGTGAGTGTAACGAATCTTCATTTGGATTAATCATTGTTGTTATGTAATAGAGAAGATATTTACTAGTGCAAATATGATTATTACAGAATTTGACAAGTAGCCGTAGTAATTAGATACTCGAGATGCTAATGACGATGATGTGAGATCGGACGAGAACGAGTGCACTCAACGTGGTATGAGAGTTGGCTGAAGTAAGTAGTTTTGTTAATTGCTCTTAATATTCAAGAAAAAAAGAATATTAAAAAAACAAATGTATGTAAAAATGAGAATGATACAATGTATGGCAATAGTCGCGTAGTACTAAAATATTTTTTTTTCGATGCTTATATTATAGATTATTAAAAATAGATTATTAAGGAAAGCAAAAGAAAAATTGTAAAAATGAACAAACCAATACCACACGGAGTTCCCAAACGGTGAACCATCTAAGTACCATTCGTGCCTAGCGTTGCTTAACTTTCGTGATCAAACGAAAACGAGTGCTTTTTTAATTTTAATTATAACGTTTATTGCCCAAAGAAATACATATTTTGTATATAAGGCCGAAAATTTTTACTATATCGAATGCTTTTTCAAGGCAGGCGGCTACTCGTTGCTTTGCATTGGGAGCCCACCAGATGTCTGACGTTAGTTTATTTATTGCGTACAGTGTGGAATGTTTGTGTCGGAAGCCGATTTGATTGTGTTGGATTACGTTGTTTTTTGTGCGGAAGGAGACTAGGGGGTTGTTTATGACTATTTCGAATACTTAGCTTATGTTGGATAGGAGGGGTCGCAGGTTTGATTTTGTCTTTGTTTCCGCGTCTTCTTTTTTTATTTTGCACTTGCCTGGTCAATGCGACTCAATATATTTTACGCACCGATAATTAAGGTTACAGTTTTGTGAGATATGACATAACAGTTGGCATTTGTGGCATTGCGTCATGTAATTTTTTCTGGTTTTTCCCCATTTTACCCTAAAGTAATTCAGACGGCTAATTTTTGGTAAGTTACTAATATTGCTATGAGAGAATACTTGGACTATGTAGATTGGGAGCAGTACGTTGTTATCTATTGATTTTTTATTGAGATGCGTGAAACTTTTTTTAATTGGACGTCGGACATCTATAATGCTTGCAACTCTACGAGTATTTCTATCTCAGAGATTTATTATTATCATATGTATAGAGGAATATATATAGGTACTGAATTAAACCATCGATAAACATATGATAATGAGTGGACTTGTGGAAAAAAATTACTTCCTCTTCGATTTCGATGGGTTTTGAATATATTATCCGAATATATTATTATATTGAATATATTAGTATCCGAGATATTCGCAAATAACTGTCGATAGTACTATAGTGTAGTCAGCCTATAGTTGTGTGCTGAGGCAGCGTATGGGTCAGTATTGGTTGCCCAAGTCCACTACAAATCTATCTCTTATCTTCTGTTTATAGTATATATAAACGAGAATTGGGCTAACTCAATGTCCCGTGCATAACTGTATAGGTTGTAAGAAATGTCTATTGTAAACCAATTAAATGTAAATGTCATCAATGTATTGCGTTAGGGTTAGTCTTTTTAATAGCTTGCTTGAAATAAAAACAAGTTAATTATACAAATACTGAACGAATTGATAATTGATATTATTTTTCGAAATAGAACAATTATTATTTTATGCTAATCATTTCGCGTGTAACCTACGAGTGCACTCAAATTTTTCACTCTTAACTCCTTTCTAACCTCATCTTTTGTAATTATTGCGGCTTATTTACGGTGTATTTACATGCGTGTGGTATTCGCTGGATAAACACTTCTCAAGCTTGTCGAAGGTGCGGCCCCTTTCCCCCACAGTAGTTACATGATAATAATTTTATTTGCACTAAAGTTCGTCGATTCGCGGATAAATATATCGAAAACTAAATTGAGAATGCGATAATCACGAGACTATCAATTTATATTATTTTAAATATAATTATTTTATACGTCTTTCAAATTTATTTGTGAAATTAGAAGTATTTTGAAAAATAAAGAACAAAATAAAGGATTCTGTTACATTGAACCGCTTAATTGAGCTTAATCACTAAATAAGTTCGGATTATCCTTTTCTCTTTCTTGCTTCAGTTTTTCCTCGGTCCTGTCGTTTTCGACGAACTGATCGATCGTCATAATGACATTAACAAATTAATATCTTATTCGACAATGATAACGGATTTATTTTCATTAGAAAATCGATTGACTGTGTTTACAATCAGAGCATCAGCATTTTCTTTGGCCTGATTGGTTACAAATCTAACAATGTGAAATTCACCATGAAGCATGAAGATAAATTTGCATTTAATTTCATCGTTTGAAAAAAATTGTCTTTTGAACGACGCATTTTCACCTTACGAAAAAGCTTTGTTGCTTTTGTACAAGAAGAACTGTTTTCATCGGAATGGTTATCCGAAAGAATAATTTGAAAAAACACTCTGTATAATATAAATGTGTATATCTGTACTATATGCGAATTCACCGCTAATCTACATCGACCCATTAGCACCTATTCTATGGTCATAACTGACCATATACCAGATCAGTGCTTTTCTATTCTTCGAACGAATTTCTGGTTTTTACGAACATTCATAGTAAACTTGTTTTATGTAGCGATAGTTTATTTTTTGGTAATTGTTCACTGGTAGAATGTCTACAATGAGTCAGTACATTTTCTTCCTTTTGAGTCTGATTTGCTCGATTTCTTTATTTATGTGTTGTTTCCAAACAAATTTGTTTGGATGTAGATGGTCCGGGCAAAGACTTGATTATCTAACTGTTTTGATTTGCTGTATGATGTGGTGGTTGAGAATAATAAGAGATGTGGTACCTTTCCTTAATGTGAATATAGTGAGGTTGCATTTACCCGTATTTTCAGTTTATTTCTATCTATTTGGCCGCTCCTCGAGTATTTCGATGTGAGTTTGTAGCTGTAGCTACATTAGAGTAGGTTCTAATTTATTTTATATAGTGTCGTACAGTGACAACTATCTACTTGCCAAGCCGCGTTACAAGAAAAAACCTGGGAGTACAGGAAATTACTTTGAACCCCGAGACAGTTGGGCTGATATAGTCGGCTGCCCGAAAGTTCCATTATAATATTTCCGAATTAAACATGATAGAATTTGGAAATATTGCGCTATAACGGTTTGTGAACAATATAAAGGAATACCGATAATGTGTAGGTCAAGGTGGGTGTAGGTCGTAAGATAAAGGATAGTGTAGATAAATATGACAAGGTGTATTTATAAACAAGTTATTTATTATAAATTATTTAATATGTATACAGGCCAGTCGTATTATAGCGGCGATAGTTAGAGTCAAATTATTAATTTTGGTTTTTTATCGTAGTTAATATTATGTTGGTTGTGGCCATGTTGAAGGCGAATCAGGATAGTCCTGGCCCAGGTCGGTGGTCTGGCCCTATAACAAATAATATCAACAATAATATAGCAAATAAATATCATAAACATCGATATCATTTGTAAGGGAATGCACTTTGAGCATAGTGAATTTATGTTGAACAGTTTTTGGGTACTAGATTGAAATTAGATAATAATTTTGTTACTTATGTTATAGATTTACCCGTTAATTTTAAGGAGATGCAATTGTTCAGGCGCCGTTAATTCACTGGATATGTCGTCCTTGTAGAGAAATGTTAGGTTGGCATGATCGCTAGTTACTACAAGCTAAGTTGGTACGACTTCTAACGACGCTCTTTTGTCTTAGAAATCGACCACGTGTTAATTGACCGAGTGTATTCTGTGTGTTAAGACGTGTCTTACGAGGCGATATATTATTACAAAATATATTGGAGAAAGTCGAATCTGCGTGAATCGATTAATTAATAAACCCAAACCTATATCCTTTAACAGGTTATGGGCCCAGGGCAGTAAACTGCGGTAATAAAAGGCATTACTTTTGAGTTTTTGTGTTTTCTGAGATAATCCAAGAAGAGACCACGCCATGGTCGACCAGGAGAGAATAGGTGATGTGGACAGCGATATGAAGCCGGCTCTAAGAAAGGGGAATTACGAATATTGGAAGACAATGACGGAAGCCTCGTTAATTTTCCTGGGTTGCTGGAAAGCAATAGAGCCAGGATTTACGGCAGCAGAAAGGTTGAACCCAGAGTGCATGAGGATGGACAACATGGCACGTGCGTACCTTCCCGGCATATTCGCCCCGAATATCTTGGGGAAATTAGGACTTTGAAAACAGCAAGGGATTCCTGGAAGGTGCTAGAGGACGTCCACCGGAGGTCTACGTCGATGGACACTGTTTTATGCATACGGGAACTGGGAACTATAGAGAAGACCCCCAACATGGATATCTCCACATACTGCGGGAGGATATACGACCTATGCGACAAGCTCTCCAACGTAGGATTAAAAATTGAAGACCATATGATGGCATGTTTCGTTTTGGCCGGCCTCGTGGCGGATCCAAATTGTGCAATGTATATTAGAACAATAAGAATCGATAAGAGTCTAACCATGAGGATCGTGAAGTCCGATCTTCTACTTGAAGAAAAACAGATCGAAGCGGCCATGGATTCATCCGAGAAGAACAACGCAATGGCGACCTGGAAACAATGGAGGCCCAAGCCTCAACAAAGCAAAGATGGCGCGAAACCAATGCAAAAAGACCAAAAGGATAAGAAGTGCTACAAATGTGGAAAATGAGGCCATATGTCGTACCACTGCCAAGAGGGAAAGGGAGATAAGGAGGACCAAAACCAAGGAGACAAAAGGGAGAGAGAATCAGAAGACAAACCGAAGTCCAAGGGACTTATCTCCACGCTAACTCTATCATCTATCAGCCACATGGAAAGGGACAGGATCAGCTACCTTGACTCGGGGGCCTCAAATCATATGACTCCGGACAGGCATCGGTTCGTGGATTTCGTGCCTGCAACTGGACAGATCAGGATTGGTAAGGTGTACCTGGAAGTCAAGGGAAAAGGAACGATCGTCGTGAAGATGACTAAGGCCTGTGGCGGGTGGAACCTATACTTGTCGAACGTCCTGTGGGTACCTGAATTAAATGTGAATCTAATCTCAATCAGGCAATTGGCAGTATGTACGAGGGATGAGGCCATCGGTACACATGATGATAGGGATGTAATATTCAATTCAAAGGCAGGAGACAATGTGTATTACCTAGAGACAATACCATCTGAAAGGCATGTAGCAAACGTTTCCGTGGAGAATGATCAGGAAAGACCTGGGAAAGATGACGACGACATTGAGGTCATTGAAGCCAAGGCATACAAAAGTATCGTATCATGGCATGAGAGATTAGGTCATCTACATGGGAATGCGATGAGGAAAATCCCTGTAAGTAGTGTGAAAGAGGACTCGAGGAAACCTGAGGAACCATGCAGAGTCTGCGTGAAAGGAAAGATGACCAAAGTACCATTTCCGAGGACAGCTCACCACATGTGTCAACGCCCTTTAGAGATTGCTCACAGCGATATTAGTGGCAGAACTCAATGCAAGTGGCTGGGCGGAGGTAATTATTTTGAGACCCTTATTGATGACTTTTCTCGTTTCATGCACGTCAGAATCATCAGTAGGAAGAATGAAGTACTCAAATGTTTCAACGAGTACCAGGTGGAAGTGGAGGCTTTGCACCAATCCAAAATAAGTGCCCTCCAAACTGATAACGGGGTTGAGTACACGGGGGAAAACTTTGAGAAATATCTGAAGGAGAAAGGCATCTTACACAGAAAGACCGTTCCTAGAAACCCTGAACAAAATGGGGTTTCCGAACGAGCAAATAGGTCGAAATGTCTAGATGTTTACTCATCCAATCAGGACTCCCTGACTATCTGTGCGGGGAGGCTGTGAACACGGCATGTCACATAAGGAACCTATTTCCATTCACTGCTATCGGAGACAAGATCCCACTGGAATTATGGAAGGGTAAGGGATGTGACCTCCAAGGGGAGATTAACAGACTGAGTGTGCTTGGATGCAGAGTCTGGTATCTGAAAAGTCCAAGCGGAGGAAAATTCGAGAGCAGGGTGGATGAGGGAATATTTGTAGGATATGACAAACAGGTCAAAGGTTATAGAGTTTACCTGCCGAAGACCAAGAAGGTGATAATATCCTGTCATGTCAGGTTCGAGGAGAACACGTTCCCCTACAAGAGCGCTAAGGCGGAAACGAACCATATAAAGGATAAGTCCTCGGAATGGATATGGGATGTAGAAGCCTTTGAACTTGGAAGGGGAGTTGGCCAGACTGACGTCGAAACACAGAGTGATGGCGAAAACGACGAAGGGGAGACTGACTACTTTATGGATAATTTAACGAGTGAGAATAATCCAGTGGAGGCTGTGAGTGTACCGATTGTGGCCAGGAGGTCGGCAAGACGGCACAAACCGAAAACATGTGATAATTGTGCTCATACTGCGACCGTTTGTAAAACTCAAAACATGTGTGTACCTGTGAATGTGTACGAAGCCCTGAGGGGGCCAGCTGCTCAAAAGCGGTCTGACGCAATAAGGGAAGAATTAGACAATCTAAAAAAAAAAGATGTGTGGGACATTGTGCAAAGACACTTAAATAAAAACGTTATAGACTGTAAGTGGGTGCTTGTGATAAAGAGAGACCCTGATAGGTATAAGGCTAGACTGGTAGCTCGGGGATTCTGGCAGAGATCTGGAGTAGATTACTCAGAAACCTTCAGTCCAATAGTGAAACGCAGAACTTTAAGAATTCTGCTTGCTCTATCTGCGGAGAATGGGTGGGTTTATGAGCACATCGATGTGGAATGTGCGTATCTCAACAGTTCTCTGGATGAGGATATATACATGGAGCAACCAGAATTTCCCAAGCCAGGGAAGGACAGAACTCAATTTGTGTGTAAACTTAAAAAGAGCCTGTATGGACTGAAACAAGCTGGGAGAATGTGGTTTAGGCACATCAATAGTATTTTAAAGGGTATGAGTCTGAACCCATGTGTGAGCGATCCATGTGTGTATGTGAATGCGTCCAAAGATTTGATTGTAGCTGTGTATGTGGATGACATTCTTGTGTTTGGGACGAAGGAGTGGATTGAAATATTCAAAACTAGGATTAAGGACAAATTAGACGTAAGAATGCTAGGTGTAGACACTCAATTTCTATCCATCCGCCTGAGCATGCCAAACAGCACCACTGTAGTATTCGATCAATCTGTACGGATAGGTCAAATGCTGGATCTGTTTGACATTACTCGTGAGGTTGGGGTGGTGGGAGTGTCGACACCGCTAGCTAGAGAATGTGAGACTGGTTTTGATATTGAACGTGATGAGCCTCTCGACAGTAAATTATATGAACAAGCTGTGGGGCACATAATGTATGTAGCTACTGTAAGTCGTCCTGATGTTGCGTGTGCAATAGGGAAACTAAGCCAAAGATGCGCGAATCAACTGTATCCGATTGGAAAGCAGCGAAGCGGGTATTCAGATATTTACTAAAGACCAAAGACTTGAAGTTAGTATACCAAAGGACCGGGCAACCTCTGAAGGTGTTTTGCGACTCGGATTTTGCGGGTTGTACGGTAGACAGGAAATCCAGGAGCGGGTATGTGTTCATACTCGCTGGTGGTGCGATATCCTGGCTATCCAAAAAACAACCGATTATAGCTCAATCGACGTGCGAAGCGGAGTTCGTGACGATGCAGGAAGCAGCAAGGGAAACAGTGTGGATTTCCTTACTGTTAAGGGAGTTGGGCCAATTGTCATATTGCCCTCGCCCTTGCAAGATCTTCTGTGATAATATCGGAGCTATTTCATGGTCAAAGGTTCTAAGCACGTCCAAGTGCGTTACTTTTATATTAGATTATACGTATTATATATAGGGGATATTAGATTATACGTATATACCTAGTCCTGAGAATGACGCTGACATCCTTACCAAAGGCTTAAATAGGGTTAAGACTCAGTATTTCACCAAAGTTATGGGGCTTGTAGGAACTACGATCAAAGGGGAGTGTTGAAAAATGTTAGGTTGGCATGATCGCTAGTTACTACAAGCTAAGTTGGTACGACTTCTAACGACGCTCTTTTGTCTTAGAAGTCGACCACGTGTTAATTGACCGAGTGTATTCTGTGTGTTAAGACGTGTTGTACTCGGCGATCAAATATATTGGAGAAAATCGAATCTGCGTGAATCGATTAATTAATAAACCCAAACCTATATCCTTTAACAGCCCTAAACCAGGATATTTAAATTTTATATTATTGTATTAAATAATATTGTATTGATAGGAAGTATTTTATCGCTAAAATTATGAGTTTTGATTAAATATAGCATAGTGTCGCGTCACTACGAGAAAGGAGGTCAGTCGTAAAAAATGGCAGTAATTGTATAATAACAAAGAACAAGCCAAATATACCGGAATAACTCATCGGCTAGCGGTTGTGTCTATCAAAAACAAAAGAAATTTGAAAGATCTTAGTTTATAGGACTTGTTGACAATCAATGTCACGCGGTCGATACAATGTTTAAGTGGGCTGTGTTTAGACACACAACATAATTTATAAAATAAACAATTCTTATATTTGATTTAAGAAATGATAGATGGTTTGCGAGCAGTATTTATTAGACAGTGGCTGAAATTCAGTTTATAATTTGAATTTAATAATTAAATATCTAACGAATGAGTGTTTAGTCTATAAAGCACGAATGGAACAGATGATAATCTACAGAGCGTTCGTGCTTGGCGGGTGTATTATTTTGTTTTGTTTACCTAGTGGATGGGTATTCTGTTGCGACGGCTTTAAATTTTTAGATGTAAATAATGGGATTGTTTGATATTATTATAAGGAGTGGGCGATCACGGCATGCACCCTGAGAGTTGTATAGCACTGGTAGAGTTATTCGAGTGGAGATAGTCGCTAACTATTGATAAACTGCGTAAAATGCACTTGCACTTGCACATAAATTCAATCGAGGTTGTTAGAATCACGTGGCAGGCTAAAGTATATGTCGGAGATGAAAGGTCATCGGAGCCTTCCCCTTGGTATTTCGGAAAAATTCCTTAACACCGTAATCTAGAATCTACCATAGCTGTAATTAAACAATTGTAGTCACCCAGTCCGATTGTAATTGTTCGAGATTTGTGATGATGAGCTTGGGCTCAAGGCGACAATTAGTCGCCGAACGTAGCCGCGGTCAAGGGATGAACGCTTTGTCTAACAAAGGCATTGGGTAACCCTATAGCTCTCCTTAAAAGAAAGATTTGTAGCGGCACGTGGCAGTAAACATTCCAACGGTTTCTGTCCCGTAGCTCGCCACACGCAGATCCTATTCTCCGGGCAGGATGTTTATCAGATGCCGACGCGTCTCCGCAGTACGTGATCGGCTAGCCCGAGGACCGTTATAAACACTAATATCTAGTTACCTAAAATCCTTCAACAGATAAACAGTCTTTGTCCCAGTTACAGGAAGACAGGAGAGACCTATTTTTCCACGAACGACGTCACGGATGTCGCGAGTGTGTGATCATTGTGAGCTGTGTCAACTCTGTAACATTTTTGTGTGTGTCAATAAAAATAACTTCAGTGTAAAAAAATGAATAGCTTCAGTGAGGAATCCTTACCTGTCCCAAGCCTCCGCCAAGAGGACGACTCGGGCCCAGATTCGGACTTTGACTCGACATATATGTAATTGTACAGCATAAGAACATTTATATAAATAATATAATTGTACAATAAATGTACGCAAACATTGACATTATTTATTGTTAGGGAAAAATCGACATAAATTTCCTCTATATTGTCTATTGTAATGATCAAGTTTATTTCGTTGATTGGTGGTTCATCGGCTTACTCTGTTTCTGCCGAGCACACGCGTTTTTGTGGCTTGACGGTGAACTCGACCTAGGCAGTTTTTGCATAAAGGAATGTATGTGTGTGTTTGCAGAGAATGCCTACATGAAGACAAGAGGGCTTAGTCAGCGAGTTCAAGCGGACGTCTCTCTTTACCTGGCAGTTAAATAATATTTCAATCTCCCGTAATCTTTCAATCTCCCGTAATCTTTCAATCTCCCGTAATCTTTTAATCTCCCGTAATCTTTCAATCTCCCCCTATCATACCTACATATACTATGAACAAAATACTGTATCCGGTAGCAACCTACGCATAGGTTGCACGGACGCACAACTATAGGCAGAATTCATTCAAGCGATACCGGCAGTTTTTCGCGAATATCTCGGAAATTAAGCAAGTTCATTCCTTGTATGGATAGGAAAAGATTTTTCAAAATATAGATTTGCACGACATACGCAAAAAACATCAAAATCGAAGTTTAGTCAGTCTTACTACAGTTTCAGTAAATAGTGAATATAGACTAATATCTACGTAACATAGTGTAATTAATATCGCAATCTCGTTATACAAACTTGAACGAACGTATAAAGTGTCAATTTTGAACGATCCTTTAGTTTTACGATTTATTCCTTTTTTCGCTAGCCGAACCGTGGACGTCAACCGACATGCCGGTGGAAGTGTCACACGCTCAAGAAAGGCCACCCGCTCAGAAACAGTAATAAAGTAGACGAAAAATCCTGCATGCCATAGCTATCGAAATAATAACAAAACAGCCCCTCCAAAGGGACTAAAACCTCCATATAAAAACCCTCCTAAATTAGCGCTCAACACATTATTCTGTTGTAACACTTTGAACCGACACTCTGTTGGATTTATACAATAAAATTTCCATCAACTTATACGAAGTCACCTGGTCATGCGATAGCGGTGAGAATAGACAGTAACCGAACTCCCACCCGTGAGATATATGAATCATAGTGAGGAGGCAAAGATCCCAGTTCTTTAGTAAGTAAGTCAGTCTGTATTTTGCTATTGAAGTGTAACTTCGCCTTTTGAATAAAGTATTGTTCATTCGCCTATCTTTTTTTATATATATCGAAGATGAAAGGAAAGCCGAAGCCTTTTCTTGGAAATTTTGGGAACATCCTCTACTCTAGCCTAGATTTTATCCTAGCTGTAATTGTTCAAGATTTGTGATAGCGAGATTGGGTTCGAGGTGACAATTGGTCGCCGAACGTAGCCACGGTCACGGGATGGACGTTTTGCCTAACGGAGGTCTGGAGTGGTTGTATGGGTTTTCCGAGAAATGTGGTAGTGGCGGCATGCGGCCTCGGGAGCGGGCCTAGCCACGTGTGATGTTGCCTCAGAGGTCCCGATATAATGGGACATACATTGTATTAATAATCAAACTCGAGGTAGAAACTGCCTAGCAACGGTGTTTGGAACTTTCTCGATGCTTCCAAACTAGTATAGAAAGCAAATGCAATCGTACAGCGAGAAAAATCTCCACGAGGCTGGCATTCGTGCGATTGTCTTGGAGAGTAACACATCGAGCATTTTCAACAATCGTATTTTTGCGTCTAAGATTAGTCTACGCTTAGTAAAGAGTTATTCCGTTGACCGTGGATTCGTTTAAACACAAAAACGTTGTTAATAGCATTCATTAAACTTATTATTCGTAAATCATACTATTCATTAAACTTACTATTCGTTAAATAAGTTTAATGAATAGTGCTAGTCTAATGAATAAGTCTAATGAATAGTTCAATGAATGCGCTATTAATAAAGGAACTTGTTTGGATTCAGAAGATGGATACACCTATTGGCAGCCACATCCACTATTCCTATGTAAGTTCGAGCAATATGACGTCTTGTATGAAGGAATCGCCACAAAAATTCAAGAAATAAAAACCAATAGCAACCCGACGCTACCGGGTTTTGCCTTTACGACTCAAGAAATAACCTTTGTGCTAACCAAGACTGGAGAACAGCCTTTGTGCGGATACACCCTGTTATCCACAGAACACCCCAAGCTCTTTTTCCTAAAAACGACTAAAGGAAATACATTTATACCCAAACGTAAAACAGCAATCAAAAATTTGGATATATTCGCATACGTTAACTCAAAATTCATTTACGTAGAAAAACTGTCAGAAGACAAATAACGGCACTCTATCAGGATATATTGACACTAAGATGCATCTCGGAAAAGAAAATAATAGAGAATGCATTCAGTCTAGCAACTATATTACCTGATGAATTTGCGTATGCAATAACCAAAACTCCAGGACACATGGCTTTGGTCGCAGGAGAAGCAGTACACATAGTTAAATGCATTCCAGTTCAAGTGAAAGTAGGCAATGCCCTGGCCGCGCTGAGTGCACTCGTTCCCGTTAGATCACGAAAGTTAAGCAGCGCCGGGCACGGATAGTACTTGGATGGGTGATCGCCTGGGATTCCGTGTGGCGTTGGCAGAGCGCGCTGGGCCCGCCGCGCCCCCCATGCGGTGGTTGATACGGATGCCAGCGCGAAGGTTCGTTTCTCAGAGGAGATTCCTGATCAAGTGTTGGAGGTTTTCCTACGCCACCATTCCTCAGATCAAGGGGGGGGTACTTGTCCTGAAGTACTCTCATGGTGTTTAGATAGGTTTCGTGAAATGTATCCTGATGCTCCGTGTGTAGATTTTGACTTTACTTGGTAACAGTGCCTTATTTATTCATGTGTGTATATATGCCTAAATGTGTTCCCAGCGGGTGTTATTTTATTGGAGTGATTTTGTCTATATTCTTATATTTTATTTAATAAGATATGTTTTGTTTGTTGTTTTTCTCCCTTGCATTGACACGCGGTGAGTAGCGTCGGCTTCCGGATGACGGGTTGTGCATCTTGATTGTTGATTTGGTATATTATCATTACGTAGATTTTGATTACTATTTCCATGTGATTGTTGCCTCCGGTGTTTGATTTGATTTACTGTTATGAACATAGGTTTTGGTCATTTCAATATTAACGTTTAATGATGCATACGGAGGTATCTTCGTCAGAGGTTCCCATGCGGACTGTTCCAGTGCATATCTTGTTTTGTTTTCTTTTATTTAGTTTATCCTTTTTCGTTCATTTTTTATTCACTGCAAGTAGTATTTCAGCGCAAGAAGAAGAGGGGTTGGATTAAAACCTTATAATAAATTATTAAACCCTTAACTACTCATGGTGAACGGATTAAGAAGAAATAATAAATGACAATTAATACAATACACAGTAGCAAAAATGTTAAAATCTGTTAACGAACAGTCACGAGAAAGGAAAACTGGATCGTAATCAGCTATCAACCCGTCCATGATTGACGAATTAGAAGGAATATATGAAACACTGAAAGATAAAGGCAATACCCCGAAAGGAAAATCCCATTGTGACGCACTGACAAAATGAATCAACAAAAACTTCATAATAAAGCGAGACATGTTAATAATAAAATATCTTTGTTCTGTTACACAGAATGGGCGTTGAATTTAACAATCAGAAGAACCAATTGTTATACCTTCCGGATGGAATCTTACCTACGGACTACCCGGATGCTTACGAGGAATTGTTATTCAGTTGTTGCGTCCATCTAATCCGCTCTGCTTACTAGTTCCAATATGTTTTTATTTGTCAAGACTGATTGGATCCGGAGGATCAAGAATTACACGAAGATACGCCAACACACTTGCTGTGTGGAGTACCGGAGCGAACTACAGCAAAGCATTGCCGAATGTGCGATATAGATATGTCACAGATACAACCCGCGACATCCAGTACTGAGTGTATAAACGCTTACATGGATCTTACCGAAACCGAAAAAAGTTTTCTGGCTTTTGGAAAGATAACTTGCCCCGTTGTCCCCCTAGATGACTACAATATCATTATCGACAACTTACACGGATAAATACATATACATATACATATTTATACATATACATACATATACATACATACATATACATATAATTGTAAATTACTATAGTAACGGGCCCAAGAAAGTAAGAATAAAAAAAAAAGAAAAACTAAAACAACAACTCAATTGAAAACGTAACAATAACAATTAAAATATTTTTTTCGTGGCAGCGGTGGGATGCGCTCCACAGAGGATTAAAGTTCTTACGGTTATTGACAAAATATAATAGAGAATATGGCAACTCCATTAGAATCATTGAACGAAGACATGCTCTTGACATTGTCAGAAAAACTAAGAGCATGTGATGCAAATTTTCGAGTAATGAGCCGACATGAGTACAAAAACCAATGAATTACAAGACGACATGCGTTCACTCAAAACAAAAAAGGAAATCGAGACACCCGTATCACTGCCGATAATTCCTCAGGTGACAATACCGACAGACGGTAGCCCCCAACCAATTAAGTTAAAAGACGCGATCGAGTCAGTACCAATATTCGACAGACATCGACCCTCAGTATTTCAATTTTTAAGAGCATACGAGCGCGCACGAAACATGATTCCGCGGCATCAGGAGCCTCAATTGGTAAAATTATTAATGAATAAGCTTCGCGGGTACGGGTACCTCGCCGTAGAGGACAGTCAGCTAAACAGTTTGGACGATTTCGGGAACAAATTAAAGGATATGTTCGGCCCAGGGAAATCCCTTAACGAATATAAGGGAGAATTAGGAACAATATTGGAACGACCGGGGGAAGACATACTAGACTATATAGATCGCGTCAGAAACCTTAGGTTAGCAATAATGGACGGAGAAAGATGTGATTACGGTATTATATCTCAGGATGTTCAAGACACAATAGATTGGGACACAAGGGAGGCCTTCGTTAAGGGACTCCCAAACGAGGTATATTTGCGAGTAAAAATAGCGGGATACCATTCTTTAGAAGAACTCGTATCGCCAAGCTGTTAAAGCAACGCGAGAATTAAAACGAGCAAACGACAGAACGCAATACCAACGTCCGACACCTCCGAACAATTACAATCGTAACAACGTTCGTCCCCCGAGCAATAGTAAAAACATCGGAAACAACCGCCAGGATCGAAGACCTATATCGCCGCCGCAAAATGGCCCAAACGCTCCGAGACAAAATGCGCTAACATGCAATTATTGCAAAAAAACCTGGGCATTTGATAAAAGATTGTTATACATTCAAAGCCAGAGTAGACGCTAGGATAATCGTACCCTATGCATCGGAACAATCGGGAAACCGGGCACGTCCTTCGGGAGAATGGGGCGAGCCACGAAGGAACGATATTCCGAATCGCCCGAGAGTACAGGCAGTAGCAAGAAAGCCGGCACCTACGCCAGTAAAACAAACACGAGCAGCGATCCCCGTAAAATCAACTACACGATCTACAACAAAAACCAGAGCGAATGTAAAGCCGGCTGTAAAACCAACGGAACCACCACCAAATACTGTGGGAAAACCTTCCTGCTGGATCAAAAAGAGAAGAAAATACGAGAAGAATTGACAAAAGAAAATCACCAAGGATCGGACTCAGATTTGGACTCTCCGGATTGTTTCAATAAAAATGAACGAAACTCCAAGTACTCCCACCGCTAGAATAGTCTCCCCAGATTTAAAAACTAAGACAAATTTACTATTAGACTCCGGATCAGAAATCAATATTGTTACGTTTTTGTTTGGTTCGTTTTGGTTGTGTTGCCGTTAATTTTTGAATTCAGATTAAATTGTAGTGTTGTCTGTTATTTAATGCGATTGACAATTAAACTCCACGTTTCGGGTGATCTGCTACGCGCAGGAGTACTGGCACGGGAGAGGATTAAAGTTGGTGAAAATAAATGTTCGCTTAATCCTATTATATTATTAGACAAATATTCTTCACAAAAAATGTTTATTCATATTCTAATTGGAAATTGTCGTTGAAATTTCAAATACTCGAAGTTACTCAAATCGTTCGCAATACGTTTTCACTCTTATTAATTACAAGATTTTAATTTGATAGATTTGCAATAATTTACAAATTGACAAATGCAAACACGTCGATTAACAAGACTAACAAGAACTGGGGAACTGAGGAACTCTGAACTAAGGAATTATCTCTCTCTCTTCTATGTCGCTACGCTTATTTATATGTCGGAGATGAAAGAACACCGGAGCCTTTGAAATTTTGGATAATCCCGCAACATTGTAACCTAGAGTCTACTATAGCTGTAATTGAACAATTGTAGTTATTCAATCCGATTGTAATTGTTCGAGAGCTGTGATAATGAGCTTGGGCTCGAGGCGACAGTCAATAGCCGAACGTAGCCGCGGTCACGGGATGAACGCTTTGTCTAACAAAGGCATGGAATAATTCTATAGCTCTCTTTAAAAAGGAAATAGTTGTAACACTCGACAGTAAACATTCCAACGGTCTCTGTCCCGTAGCTCGCCACACGCAGACCCTATTCTTCGAGTAAGATGATTGCCAGATGTCGATGCGTCTCCGCAGTACATGTTCGGCTAGCCCGAGGGCCCGTTATAAATCTTAAGGTTTAGTTAACTAAAGTCCTTCAAACAGACAAACAGTCTTTGTCCCAACTACGGGAAGATAGGGGAGACATATTTTTCAACGAGCGGCGTCTCCCACTAGCAACTTTCCCTCGAGGGCGGCTAGCATCTTTTTCTAACCACCGATATGGAGATTGACCAATTAGCAGCAACGTCAATTTCCCTTACTTTCTGAACGAAGGCTTTTCTCGACGAATCCGATGATCTCGTATCCTTAGACACACCCCATCATAATTTTTCCTCCGTGGCATCGTTGGGACGGAAAGGCATTCTCGTTCGCGATCTCACTGATGAAAGGAGTAACCCTTTACGACCAGTGAATATCACGCATCCGACTTAGATTTTGTGAGTACGTTCATCTATCATCCCGTCGACCGCGGATTCGTTATTGAACCTAGGATCATTGTCATTAGTTTCTCGAGTATCTAACTACCACGGTTACTTGTCCGGTTCTATAATAATCGTATTTGCACTAGTCAATGTCTTCTCTATTGCATAACGACAACGTGTAACCCAAACGAAGATTCGTTTCACGCCCCTAACCCTAATTCTAATGAAAACCCGACATATATATGTATTAATAAATTGGTATGTTAAATTCAATTATTTTATTAACAATAAAATGCCTCTAATTTGGCTTCAATTTAAAATTTATTTTATTTAATTTATAAATTTAATTTATATGAGAAGTAAAATTTACTTTTAATTTCGACTTAAAGATTGATTTATTTTTATAAATCCTTATATAATTAAAACATTCAATTTAAATAATTACATGATCATTCTATTAATAAAGAAAAAATTAGCATAAAAAATAAAAAATTATTAAAATAAATAAATATAGAAAATTTAATGTTTTAATATATGAAATTAAAGGGATTAGTAAAACAATTTCTACATCAAAAATTAGAAATGTTAATGAAATTAAATAAAATGGTAATGAAAATGGAATATTTATTTTTGTAATTGGATTAAATCCACATTCATAAGGTAAATTTTGTTCTATATTAAATTTTTTGTATATTGATAAAAATTTATTTAATAAAAAAATAATTATTAAAATTATAAAAATTAATAAATAATAAATTATATTAATTAAGTATATTAATTTAATATTAAATTTTTTAATTGGAAATTAAATGTAATTTTATTATACTATATATTTAAAATTTAATTTAATTTATGATGATGTAATAAAATATATAAATGAATAATCAAATTAGATCAACAAAATGTCAACATCAAATAGCAAATTCAAAATTAATACGATGAATTATTGAAAAATGATTTTTTATTATTCGGATTAAAGAATATAATAGAAATAATGTTCCAATAAGAACGTGAATACCATGAAATCCGGTAGATAAAAAAAAAATAGATCCAAAAATTCTATCATTAATACAGAAAAATGAATTATAATATTCAAAAATTTGTATAAAATTAAAATAAAATCCTAAAAAAATTGTTGATATTAATATTGAGATTCTTGATTTAAATTTATTATTAATTCAATGTATCCTAATATTATTATTAATTGGATATAGTACACTGCTATATAATATTGATAGTTCAAGAAAAGTATTAAAGCAGTGAAAATTATAGAGTTTTTAAGAAACAGGACGACAGAAGCAGGACAGAATCGCAACAGACGGACATTGCAAAAGTGTCTTTTGCTCCGCCTCCAAGGATTTGCACCCCCTCCCCCAAATGTTTTCAAAATTTCCTAAGGAATTATACCTGGCTTTATACCCGAGGAAATTTTATGACCGCATGAAAACATACTTCTTAGTTTCCTACTTTCTTTCATACTTCCCCATTCCTATTTTCGTAGTTAATAAGTTAAAATTAATTTTCTCTATGTATCTCAAATATTATTTATAAAAAATGAGAAAATTAAATATATAAAATATAATGATGTAAGTAATATATTTAAATTAGTATATGGGTATTCAAATATTTGTTTTCCTAACCAAGTAAGTATAATAAAAATATTAATAAATCATCAATAAAAAATTTTATTTATAAAATAAAATTTATTATTTTTTAAATTATTTAAATTAATTAATGGAATTAAATATAAAATAAAAATTGATATAAAAAGTATAATTACTCCTCCTAGTTTATTTGGAATTGTTCGTAGAATTGAATATGCAAATAAAAAATATCATTCAGGTTTAATATGAATTGGTGTAATTATTGGATTTGCTATTTTAAAATTATCTGGATCACCTAAGATGTAATGTATTTGTAAGTTAATTAATATAAATAAAATAAATGTTAAAATGATTGTAATTAAATCTTTAATTGAAAAATATGGATGAAAATTAATTTTATAAATATTTAATTTTGAGTGTATTGGGTTTGATGATCCTGTAACATGAAGGATAATTAAATGTATAAATACTATTATTAAAATAATAAATGGTAAAATAAAATGAAATGAATAAAATCGGTTTAATGTATCATTATTAATTGAAAATCCACCTCAGATTCATTCAACTGTAAATTGTCCAATATATGGGATAGCTGAAATTAAATTAGTAATAACTATTGCTCCTCAAAAAGATATTTGACCTCATGGTAATACATATCCAAGAAATGCTGTTGCTATTGATAAAAATAAAATTGAAACTCCAATTGATTAAACTTGAAATAATTTAAATTAATAATAAAATATATTTCGTGCAATATGTAAATATATAATGAAAAAATAAAATGATGCTCCGTTTATATGAATTAATCGAATTAATCATCCTGAGTTTATATCTTTTATAATATTTGAAATTCTATTAAATGCAATATTGATATTTGGACAGTAATGTATTGATAAAAATAATCCTGAGATAATTTGAATTATTAAAAATATTCCAAGTATTGATCCAAAATTTCATAAGTAATTAATATTAATTGGTGTAGGTAAATTAATAAATGATATAGGTATGAAATTAATTATGAAATAATAATTGATTTAAAATATAAAAGATTTATTTTGATAATTTCAAGAGTAACAATATTAATTTCAGAAATTATAGCTAATTTTGAAATAGATTTTAAAAAAATTAGTGCTTTATCAACATTAAGACAATTAGGTTTTATAATGAGAATTTATTCTTTAGGAATAACAGATTTGACATTTTTACATTTATTTATTCATGCGTTTTTTAAATCTATAATATTTATATGTGTTGGAAGATTGATTCATTATATAAATGGTATTCAAAATTTTCGTTTTTATTCTGGTATATTTTTTTTTATATCCTATAAAAGGATTATTAATAATATTTTCATTAATAATATTATGTGGTTTTCCATTTTTAGTGGGATTTTATTCTAAAGATTTAATTGTTGAATATTATTTTTTAAGAATTAAAAGAACTTTTAGTATAGTAAATTTAATTTTTGGAACTATTTTTACTGTATCATATTCTTTTCGTCCAATATTTATAATAATAAGAAATAATTATATAATAAATTTAATATATTTAAGAGAAGATTGTATTATAATTAGAGTTATATCAATAATTTTAATAATAATATTAATTTTAAGAAAATTTATTTTTAATTTTTTTTTATCATTTAAATATTTAATTTATATTTATAAATATTTTGTATTTAAAATGATTTTATTAGGATTAATATTATCAGTATTAATATTGAATGTTAATTTTTTTAAAAAAAGAAAAATATTTATTAAAAGATATTTTATAATAGAATTTTTTTATAAGTTTATAATTAATCAATTAATAAATAAAATAATTTATTATGAATTTTATTTTGAAAAAGGTTTATTAGAAAAATTTATAGGAAAAATTATAAGATATATTTGTGATTTATTAGAAATAAATTTTATATTTAAAATTTCTTTTTTATTATTATTATATTTATATTTATTAATATTAATAATTTTAATTTAATTAAAATTATTATATATGTCGGAGCGGACATTAGAATTAGGGTTAGGGGCGTGAAACGAATCTTCGTTTGGGTTACACGTTGTCGTTATGCAATAGAGAAGACATTGACTAGTGCAAATACGATTATTATAGAACCGGACAAGTAACCGTGGTAGTTAGATACTCGAGAAACTAATGACAATGATCCTAGGTTCAATAACGAATCCGCGGTCGACGGGATGATAGATGAACGTACTCACAAAATCTAAGTCGGATGCGTGATATTCACTGGTCGTAAAGGGTTACTCCTTTCATCAGTGAGATCGCGAACGAGAATGCCTTTCCGTCCCAACGATGCCACGGAGGAAAAATTATGATGGGGTGTGTCTAAGGATACGAGATCATCGGATTCGTCGAGAAAAGCCTTCGTTCAGAAAGTAAGGGAAATTGACGTTGCTGCTAATTGGTCAATCTCCATATCGGTGGTTAGAAAAAGATGCTAGCCGCCCTCGAGGGAAAGTTGCTAGTGGGAGACGCCGCTCGTTGAAAAATATGTCTCCCCTATCTTCCCGTAGTTGGGACAAAGACTGTTTGTCTGTTTGAAGGACTTTAGTTAACTAAACCTTAAGATTTATAACGGGCCCTCGAGCTAGCTGAACATGTACTGCGGAGACGCATCGACATCTGGCAATCATCTTACTCGAAGAATAGGGTCTGCGTGTGGCGAGCTACGGGACAGAGACCGTTGGAATGTTTACTGTCGAGTGTTACAACTATTTCCTTTTTAAAGAGAGCTATAGAATTATTCCATGCCTTTGTTAGACAAAGCGTTCATCCCGTGACCGCGGCTACGTTCGGCTATTGACTGTCGCCTCGAGCCCAAGCTCATTATCACGACTCTCGAACAATTACAATCGGATTCAATAACGACAATTGCTTAATTGCGGCTATGGTAAAATCTAAATTAAAGTATTAAGGTATTTTCCCAAAATTCCAATATACACAAGTGCAGCAAAAGAATAACGAGACCAGGAAAAAGTAAAGTACATGGACGCACAAAAGACGACGCACTAGATCTTTTTTTATTTATTGCTTTTTAAATAATTTCCGATGGACTTGCTTGTGATATTCACATGATAGCTTAGAAATCGTCGAAAATTCTTCTAACTTAATTACGTTTCATTTCGTTGTAACAATCAGTTAAATATCAGATGTCCATCCAACAAAAGGTTTAATTCCAACTTTAATTTTCGTAAGAGAAGCAGTTATCTGGAGAGAGGGAAATCAAGAGAGTAAGGACAATAATGAAGTATAAGAATTTCATTTTATCGTTATATTGATGGGCGTTCTTGCAGACGCAATATCGCGGTGTAATCGTCAACAAGTAAGACTTTCATCTTGAATTTTAAAGAATTTTTAAGCAAATTGTCGCATCATTATTAAAGAAATTATCATATCATTCTTGAAGGAATCAATCAAATGTTTTTTTGTTTTATATTAGTTTATTGAATTATGCATGAACATAATAATAGAAATATAACAAAATGGATCATACCCAATTCAATAAAATAATATAAAACAGAAGTTGTTGTTCATATATTATCACCTTAAAAAACTAAAGAAACTTTTCGGACAACCTAATAATTCCTCTGCAATTTGTACACACAGTTCTGCCCGAGCAGCCGAGCTAAACGGGCGTGTGAAACAGTGCTTCAGTGAAAGTGCGGCAAGTGAGGAAAAGTAAGAGAAGAACGACAACACCCAACGCCAAATGGTGGAAAATCCAAAATGCAACAACAAATACCGCCAATAAAAATAACAAGCAAAGGCAAAACATATTTCATAAACAAAGTTACAAATATAACAAATCCAAGTCAGTCACTAAACGAAGAACAGGAGTGCTCAGCTATGAATGAAATAGAAATGGAAACATTACAAAATAATGACGAGAATAAAATCAACAACGAAGTAACCCACCAGGATGAAAGATGGAAGGTCGCAATTTACAACAAAAAACGTAAAATAACACCAAACACAAACATTAGGAAAGCTATAGAAGCAGAAAAGCAACAACGGCTACAAGAAATCACTCTCCGAAACTCCTTCAGCGCACTGCCAGAAGAGAAAAAAACACACTCAGCCGAAAAACCAATAACCCACATCGCCAAACCACCATCAACTTACATAGAAGCCCAAATAGTAGACCCCCTCATTGAACTACTGAACAACACGGCAGGAAAAGAAAATTACAGTATAAAAGAATTAAAACTAGACCAGGTAAAAGTACAAACTAACACCCCAGAAACTTTTAGAAAAGTGACAAAAGCACGAAAAGAAAAAACGCCGTATATCACATTTACCAGCTCAAAACTGATAAAAGTTACAAAGCAGTAATCAGAGGATTACACCCAAAAACAAATACAAACAACATATGCGAGGAACTAGCCAAAATCGGACACCAGGTAAGAGCAATAAACAACATAACGAGATATGATACTAAACAACCATTACCGCTATTTCTAATAGAACTCGAACCTAAAAATAATAACAAAGAAATGTTTGAAATTAAAAAAGTTCTAAGCACAATAGTAACAGTGGAGCCACCTAGACATAAAAAAAACATACCGCAATGCATACGGTGCCAGCAATATGGACACACAAAAATTTACTGCAACAGAAATTCGGTGTGTGTCAAAAGTACCTAACAATAAACTGTCCATACATAGGAAAAATAAATGAAGTAAAATGCTACAACTGCAATGGAAACCACCCAGCCAGTTACAAAGGCTGTGTAGTTAGAAAACAACTGCAATGTAAACTGTCTCCGCCGCTTCGAAACAGAACACACAATAACATTCACGCGCAACAGGATAGCACAGAAACTGAAACAACACCAAATCTACAGCACGTAATGAACAATAACCACAGTAACATCAACACCGTTGGTAGCCGAAGCTACGCGCAAGTAGTCAACCAATCGCCACCCTTAGACAACCAAAATCAGAATAATAACAGCAACGACACTACACAAATCAAGGAACTGCTCAAACAATCCATCAAAAACATCGAAATGCTAACAAAAATGATAAGCGAACAAAACGCAGTTCTCAGACAGCAAACGCAACAAATAACAGTCATGTTACAACTTCTTACAAACATGCTAAGCAAAAAATAAAAACGGGCACGCTGAAAATAGCAGCCTGGAACTCAAACGGCCTACAACAATGGGCCCCAGAAATTAAAACATTCCTATATAACAACAATATAGACATATTACTTGTTTCAGAAACACACTTCACTCCAAAAAGCTACATGAAAATACTTTACTACACCATATATGATACCGAACACCCCTCAGGTAATAATAAGAAACGATATCAAACATCACTTACACATCCAATTTAGAAAGGAATATACCCAAGCAACCACCGGTACAGTACAAACTAGCAGCAACCACTCCCATTTGCCAGCAATATATGTACCATCACGACACAAAATTACATCACAAATGTGGGAAGAGTACTTCCAACACTTAGATGACAAGTATATCGCAGCGGGAGACTACAATGTAAAGCACACGCTATGGGGATCAAGAACTACTACATCTCGAGGTAGAACCCTGAAAAAATACACTAGAAACAAGAATCTCAATATATTACCCACAGGAAGACAAACAGACTGGCCGACAGACCTCAGCAAAATATCTGACCTACTCGAGTTTGCAGTTACAAAGGGACTAAACGCAAATAAACTAAAAATAACACCCAGCCTCGAGTTTAGCTCCGATCATACACCCATAATAATTGCATACAGAAACAAGCCAATACTTTATAGCAATCCAGAGACACTATGCAACAAAACCTCCAAATGGCAAACTTTTAAAGAAATAATCGAGAGTAAAACCAACTGCAACATCCAATTGAAAACACCCGAACACATCGAACAGGCAGTAACAACATTGACAGAAACTATCCAAGAAGCAGCATGGGCAACCACTATACCTGATCCAACCACCAGACAAATAAAAATAATTCCGCCAGACATACTTGAAAACATTAGAGAAAAAAGAAAAGCGAAAGCAAAATTGCAAAAACATAGAACACTAGAAAACAAAAAACACCTAAACAAACTTGCAAAGGAAATAAAAAACAAAATAAAAGAGCACAACAATAACGAATTCACAAAATTCATAGAGACACTCTCTGCACACGAGAACTTCAACTGCTCCCTATGGAAAGCCACGAAGAAAATAAAGAAGCCAACCAAACTAGTCCCAGCAATCAGGACGGCAGACAATACATGGGCAAGAAGCAACGAAGAGCAAGCTGAAGAATTTTCCAACCACCTTTCCAACACATTTACACCACATAATATCAACAATAGCAGCCCCAAATGCCATACGGACGAGGATGCGCAAACCACTAGTACCTCAACTGACAAACACTACATCATACCTAAAACAATAGCACAAGAAATTAGAAACATAATCGAGAAAACAAAACATAATAAAGCACCAGGAATCGACCTAATCAGTGGTAAAATCTTGAAAAACCTTCCGCCAAAAGCGATAACACTAATGACAATAATATTCAATGCAATACTACGAATCCAATACTTTCGTAAACTATGGAAACTAGCCAGATTATAATGTTACGTAAACCAGGCAAAGAACCACACCAAACTGCATCTTACAGATCAATATCACTACTTCCTGTGTTTTCCAAAATACTAGAGAAAATAATATACGACCGCATAAAACCAATAATAGAGAAGTAACCAATGGTCAAAGAGGAAATTAACAGATACGCAGGAAAATACAAAGAAAGAATAGGAATATACCCAAACCGGCTAGCTGTGGAAACGGTCAACACCCCAAACATGGATAGAAGACTGAAAAGGAAACACCCAGCAAACCTCACAAAGGACACAACCTAACAAACACGAAGATGGTATCCCGCTGGGGGTAGCCACCCACATGATAATCAAGCAGTTAAAAAATGTCCTACCAAATGTCCAAATTAGACAGATTGTGAATGAAAAGAATTAAACAAAAAAAAAAAAAAAAACGCGTATGGCGTTAGCCATACACGCTGGTCA